>NC_139222.1:9083156-9274631 GCF_055691185.1 Crinia signifera | reverse complement strand
TGGGCCCAGGACAGCGCAGACCTAAGGTGAGACGGACCCAGGACATCGCAGTCCTACGGTGAGACGGACCCAGGACAGCGCAGACCTATGGTGAGACCGGCCCAGGACAGCGCAGATCTATGGTGAGAAGGACCCAGGACAGCGCAGACCTAAGGTGAAACGGGCCCAGGACAGCGCAGACCTAAGGTGAGACGGACCCAGGACCGCGCAGACCTAAGGTGAGATGGACCCAGGACAGCGCAGACCTAAGGTGAGACGGACCCAGTACAGCGCAGACCTAAGGTGAGATGGACCCAGGACAGTGCAGAGCTATGGAGAGACGGACGCAGGACAGCTCAGACCTATGGTGAGACGTACCCAGGACAGCGCAGACCTAAGGTGAGACGGACCCAGGACAGCGCAGACCTAAGGTGAGATGGACCAAGGACAGCGCAGACCTAAGGTGAGATGGACCCAGGACAGCGCAGAGCGATGGAGAGACGGACGGAGGACAGCGCAGACCTAAGGTGAGACGGACCCAGGACAGCGCAGACCTAAGGTGAGACGGACCCAGGACAGCGCAGACCTAAGGTGAGACGGACCCAGGACAGCGCAGACCTAAGGTGAGATGGACCCAGGACAGCGCAGACCTAAGTTGAGACGGACCCAGGACAGCGCAGACCTATGGTGAGACGGACCCAGGACAGCGCAGACCTATGGTGAGACGGACCCAGGACAGCGCAGACCTAAGGTGAGACGGACCCAGGACAGCGCAAACCTAAGGTGAGATGGACCCAGGACAGCGCAGAGCTATGGAGAGATGGACGCAGGACAGCGCACACCTAAGGTGAGAGGGTCCCAGGACAGCGCAGATCTAAAGTAAGACGGACCCAGGACAGCGCAGACCTATGGTGAGACGGACCCAGGACAGCGCAGATCTAAGGTGAGACGGACCCAGGACAGCGCAGACCGAAGGTGAGACGGAGCCAGGACAGCGCAGACCTAAGGTGAGACGGACCCAGGACAGCGCAGACCTAAGGTGAGATGGACCCAGGACAGAGCTATGGAGAGACGGACGCAGGACAGCGCAGACCTAAGGTGAGATGGACCCAGGACAGCGCAGAGCTATGGAGAGACGGACGCAGGACAGCGCAGACCTAAGGTGAGATAACTCAGGACAGCGCAGACCTAAGGTGAGATGGACCCAGGACAGCGCAAAACTATGGTGAGATGAGATGGACCCAGGACGGGGCAGACCTTTGGTGAGATGGACCCAGGACAGCGTAGACCTACGGTGAGACGGACCCAGGACAGCGCAGAGCTACGGTGAGACCGGCCCAGGACAGCGCAGACCTACGGTGAGAAGGACCCAGGACAGCGCAGACCTAAGGTGAGACGGACCCAGGACAGCGCAGACCTAAGGTGAGACGGACCCAGGACAGCGCAGACCTAAGGTGAGACGGACCGAGGACAGCGCAGACCAACTGTGAGACCAGCCCAGGACAGTGCAGATCTACGGTGAGACGGCCCTAGGACATCGCAGACCTACGGTGAGACGGACCCTGGACAGCGCAGACCTAAAGTGAGATGGACCCAGGACAGCACAGAGCTATGGAGAGACGGACGCAGGACAGCGCAGACCTAATGTGTTGGACCCAGGACAGCGCAGACCTAAGGTGAGATGGACCCAGGACAGCGCAGACCTAAGGTGAGACGGACCCAGGACAGCGCAGACCTAAGGTGAGATGGACCCAGGACAGCGCAGACCTACGGTGAGACGGACCTAGGACAGCGCAGAGCTACGGTGAGATGGACCCAGGCCAGCGCAGACCTACGGTGAGACGAACCCAGGACAGCGCAGAGCTACGGTTAGACCGGCCCAGGTGAGATGGACCCAGGACAGCGCAAAACTATGGTGAGATGGACCCAGGACGGCTCAGACCTTTGGTAAGACGGACCCAGGACAGCGTAGACCTACGGTGAGACGGACCCAGGACAGCGCAGAGCTACGGTGAGACCGGCCCAGGACAGCGCAGACCTATGGTGAGAAGGACCCAGGACAGCACAGACCTAAGGAGAAACGGGCCCAGGACAGCGCAGACCTAAGTTGAGACGGACCCAGGACAGCGCAGACCTAAGGTGAGACGGACCCAGGACAGCGCAGACCTAAGGTGAGACGGACCCAGGACAGCGCAGACCTAAGGTGAGACGGACCCAGGACAGCGCAGAGCTACGGTGAGACCAGCCCAGGACAGCGCAGACCTACGGTGAGAAGGACCCAGGACAGCGCAGACCTAAGGTGAAACGGACCCAGGACAGCGTAGACCTACGGTGAGACGGACCCAGGACAGCGCAGAGCTATGGAGAGACGGACGCAGGACAGCGCAGAGCTACGGTGAGATGGGCCCAGGACAGCGCAGACCGCTGATGGGCCCAGGACAGCGCAGATCTACGGTGAGACGGCCCTAGGACATCGCAGACCTACGGTGAGACGGACCCTGGACAGCGCAGACCTAAGGTGAGACGGACGCAGGACAGCGCAGAGCTATGGAGAGACGGACGCAGGACAGCGCAGACCTAAGGTGAGATGGACCCAGGACAGCACAGACCTAAGGTGAGATGGACCCAGGACAGCGCAAAACTATGGTGAGTTGGACCCAGGACAGCGCAGACCTTTGGTAAGACAGACCCAGGACAGCGTAGACCTACGGTGAGACGGACCCAGGACAGCGCAGAGCTACGGTGAGACCGGCCCAGGACAGCGCAGACCTATGGTGAGAAGGACCCAGGACAGCACAGACCTAAGGAGAAACGGGCCCAGGACAGCGCAGACCTAAGTTGAGACGGACCCAGGACAGCGCAGACCTAAGGTGAGACGGACCCAGGACAGCGCAGACCTAAGGTGAGACGGACCCAGGACAGCGCAGACCTAAGGTGAGACGGACCCAGGACAGCGCAGAGCTACGGTGAGACCAGCCCAGGACAGCGCAGACCTACGGTGAGAAGGACCCAGGACAGCGCAGACCTAAGGTGAAACGGACCCAGGACAGCGTAGACCTACGGTGAGACGGACCCAGGACAGCGCAGAGCTACGGTGAGACCAGCCCTGGACAGCGCAGACCTACGGTGAAACGGGCCCAGGACAGCGCAGACCTAAGGTGAGACGGACCCAGGACATCGCAGTCCTACGGTGAGACGGACCCAGGACAGCGCAGACCTATGGTGAGACCGGCCCAGGACAGCGCAGATCTACGGTGAGAAGGACCCAGGACAGCGCAGACCTAAGGTGAAACGGGCCCAGGACAGCGCAGACCTAAGGTGAGACGGACCCAGGACCGCGCAGACCTAAGGTGAGATGGACCCAGGACAGCGCAGACCTAAGATGAGACGGACCCAGTACAGCGCAGACCTAAGGTGAGATGGACCCAGGACAGTGCAGAGCTATGGAGAGACGGACGCAGGACAGCTCAGACCTATGGTGAGACGTACCCAGGACAGCGCAGACCTAAGGTGAGACGGACCCAGGACAGCGCAGACCTAAGGTGAAACGGACCCAGGACAGCGCAGACCTAAGGTGAGACGGACCCAGGACAGCGCAGAGCTACGGTCAGACGGACCCAGGACAGCGCAAAACTATGGTGAGATGTACCCAGGACAGCGCAGAGCTACGGGGAGACCGGCCCAGGACATCGCAGAACTATGGTGAGACGGGCCCAGGACAGCACAGAGATATGGACTTGGAACAGCGCAGACCTACGTTGAGATGGACCTATGACAGCATAGACCTATGATGAGACGGACCCAGGACAGCGCAGACCTAAGAAGAGACAGGCCATGGACAGCGCAGGCCTATGGTGAGACGGACCCAGGACAGCGCAGACCTAAGGTGAGATGGACCCAGGACAGCGCAGACCTAAGGTGAGATGGACCCAGGACAGCGCAGAGCTATGAAGAGACGGACGCAGGACAGCGCAGACCTAAGGTGAGACGGACCTAGGACAGCGCAGAGCTACGGGGAGACAGGCCCAGGACAGCGCAGAGCTACGGGGAGACGGACCCAGGACAGCACAAAGTTACGGTGAGACGGACCTAGGACAGCGCAGACCTACAAGGAGATGGACCCAGGACAGCGCACACCTATGGAGAAACGGACCCAGGACAGCACAGACTTCCGGTGAGACAGACTCAGGACAGACCAGAGCTACGGGGAGACGGACCTAGGACAGCGCAGACCTACAAGGAGATGGACCCAGGACAGCGCACACCTATGGAGAAACGGACCCAGGACAGCGCAGACTTCTGGTGAGACGGACTCAGGACAGACAAGAGCTACGGGGAGACGGACCCAGGACAGCGCAGAGCTATGGTGAGACGGACCAAGGACAGCGCAGAGCTACCGTGAGACTGACCCAGGACAGCGCAGGCCTGCGGTGAGACGGACCCAGGACAGCGCAGAGCTTATGAGAGACGGGCCCAGGACAGCTCAGAACTACGGTGAGACAGGCCCAGGATAGCGCAGAGCTACGGGGAGACGGACCCAGGACAGCACAAAGTTACGGTGAGACGGACCTAGGACAGCGCAGACCTACAAGGAGATGGACCCAGGACAGCGCACACCTATGGAGAAACGGACCCAGGACAGCGCAGACTTCCGGTGAGACGGACTCAGGACAGACCAGAGCTACGGGGAGACGGACCCAGGACAGCGCAGAGCTATGGTGAGACGGACCAAGGACAGCGCAGAGCTACTGTGAGACTGACCCAGGACAGCGCAGACCTGCGGTGAGACGGACCCAGGACAGCGCAGAGCTTAGGAGAGACGGGCCCAGGACAGCTCAGAACTACGGTGAGACGGGCCCAGGACAGCACAGATCTACGGTGAGACGGACCCAGGACAGCGCAGAGCTACGCGGAGACAGACCCAGGACAGCGCAGAGCTACACGGAGACGGACCCAGGACAGCGCAGACCTAAGGTGAGACGGACCCAGGACAGCGCAGACCTACGGTGAGATGGACCCAGGACAGCGCAGACCTACGTTGAGACGGACCCAGGACAGCGCAGAGCTACGGTGAGACGGACCCAGGACAGCGCACACTTACGGTGAGACGGACCCAGGACAGCGCAGACCTACGGTGAGACGGACCCAGGACAGCGCAGAGCTACACGGAGACGGACCCAGGACAGCGCAGACCTAAGGTGAGACGGACCCAGGACAGCGCAGACCTACGGTGAGATGGACCCAGGACAGCGCAGACCTACATTGAGACGGACCCAGGACAGCGCAGAGCTACGGTGAGACGGACCCAGGACAGCGCAGAGCTACGGTGAGACGGACCCAGGACAGCACAGACCTAAGGAGAGACGGACCCAGGACAGCGCAGACCTAAGGTGAGACGGACCCAGGACAGCGCAGACCTAAGGTGAAACGGACCCAGGACAGCGCAGACCTAAGGTGAGACGGACCCAGGACAGCGCAGAGCTACGGTCAAACGGACCCAGGACAGCGCAGACCTAAGGTGAGATGGACCCAGGACAGCGCAAAACTATGGTGAGATGGACCCAGGACAGCGCAGAGCTACGGGGAGACCGGCCCAGGACATCGCAGAACTATGGTGAGATGGGCTCAGGACAGCACAGAGATATGGACTTGGAACAGCGCAGACCTACGTTGAGATGGACCTATGACAGCATAAACCTATGATGAGACGGACCCAGAACAGCGCAGACCTAAGAAGAGACAGGCCAAGGACAGCGCAGGCCTATGGGGAGACGGACCCAGGACAGCGCAGACCTAAGGTGAGACGGACCCAGGACAGCGCAGACCTAAGGTGAGACGGACCCAGGACAGCGCAGACCGAAGGTGAGACGGACCCAGGACAGCGCAGACCTAAGGTGAGACGGACCCAGGACAGCGCAGACCTAAGGTGAGACGTACCCAGGACAGCGCAGACCAACTGTGAGAGCAGCCCAGGACAGCGCAGATCTACGGTGAGACGGCCCTAGGACATCGCAGACCTACTGCGAGACGGACCCTGGACAGCGCAGACCTAAGGTGAGACGGACGCAGGACAGCGCAGAGCTATGGAGAGACGGACGCAGGACAGCGCAGACCTAAGGTGAGATGGACCCAGGACAGCACAGACCTAAGGTGAGATGGACCCAGGACAGCGCAAAACTATGGTGAGTTGGACCCAGGACAGCGCAGACCTTTGGTAAGACGGACCCAGGACAGCGTAGACCTACGGTGAGACGGACCCAGGACAGCGCAGAGCTACGGTGAGACCGGCCCAGGACAGCGCAGACCTATGGTGAGAAGGACCCAGGACAGCACAGACCTATGGAGAAACGGGCCCAGGACAGCGCAGACCTAAGGTGAGACGGACCCAGGACAGCGCAGACCTAAGGTGAGACGGACCCAGGACAGCGCAGACCTAAGGTGAGACGGACCCAGGACAGCGCAGAGCTACGGTGAGACCAGCCCAGGACAGCGCAGACCTACGGTGAGAAGGACCCAGGACAGCGCAGACCTAAGGTGAAACGGACCCAGGACAGCGTAGACCTACGGTGAGACGGACCCAGGACAGCGCAGAGCTACGGTGAGACCAGCCCTGGACAGCGCAGACCTACGGTGAAACGGGCCCAGGACAGCGCAGACCTAAGGTGAGACGGACCCAGGACATCGCAGTCCTACGGTGAGACGGACCCAGGACAGCGCAGACCTATGGTGAGACCGGCCCAGGACAGCGCAGATCTACGGTGAGAAGGACCCAGGACAGCGCAGACCTAAGGTGAAACGGGCCCAGGACAGCGCAGACCTAAGGTGAGACGGACCCAGGACCGCGCAGACCTAAGGTGAGATGGACCCAGGACAGCGCAGACCTAAGGTGAGACGGACCCAGTACAGCGCAGACCTAAGGTGAGATGGACCCAGGACAGTGCAGAGCTATGGAGAGACGGACGCAGGACAGCTCAGACCTATGGTGAGACGTACCCAGGACAGCGCAGACCTAAGGTGAGACGGACCCAGGACAGCGCAGACCTAAGGTGAAACGGACCCAGGACAGCGCAGACCTAAGGTGAGACGGACCCAGGACAGCGCAGAGCTACGGTCAGACGGACCCAGGACAGCGCAAAACTATGGTGAGATGTACCCAGGACAGCGCAGAGCTACGGGGAGACCGGCCCAGGACATCGCAGAACTATGGTGAGACGGGCCCAGGACAGCACAGAGATATGGACTTGGAACAGCGCAGACCTACGTTGAGATGGACCTATGACAGCATAGACCTATGATGAGACGGACCCAGGACAGCGCAGACCTAAGAAGAGACAGGCCATGGACAGCGCAGGCCTATGGTGAGACGGACCCAGGACAGCGCAGACCTAAGGTGAGATGGACCCAGGACAGCGCAGACCTAAGGTGAGATGGACCCAGGACAGCGCAGAGCTATGGAGAGACGGACGCAGGACAGCGCAGACCTACGGTGAGACGGGCCCAGGACAGCGCAGACCTAAGGTGAGACGGACCCAGGACATCGCAGTCCTACGGTGAGACGGACCCAGGACAGCGCAGACCTATGGTGAGACCGGCCCAGGACAGCGCAGATCTACGGTGAGAAGGACCCAGGACAGCGCAGACCTAAGGTGAAACGGGCCCAGGACAGCGCAGACCTAAGGTGAGACGGACCCAGGACCGCGCAGACCTAAGGTGAGATGGACCCAGGACAGCGCAGACCTAAGGTGAGACGGACCCAGTACAGCGCAGACCTAAGGTGAGATGGACCCAGGACAGTGCAGAGCTATGGAGAGACGGACGCAGGACAGCTCAGACCTATGGTGAGACGTACCCAGGACAGCGCAGACCTAAGGTGAGACGGACCCAGGACAGCGCAGACCTAAGGTGAAACGGACCCAGGACAGCGCAGACCTAAGGTGAGACGGACCCAGGACAGCGCAGAGCTACGGTCAGACGGACCCAGGACAGCGCAAAACTATGGTGAGATGTACCCAGGACAGCGCAGAGCTACGGGGAGACCGGCCCAGGACATCGCAGAACTATGGTGAGACGGGCCCAGGACAGCACAGAGATATGGACTTGGAACAGCGCAGACCTACGTTGAGATGGACCTATGACAGCATAGACCTATGATGAGACGGACCCAGGACAGCGCAGACCTAAGAAGAGACAGGCCATGGACAGCGCAGGCCTATGGTGAGACGGACCCAGGACAGCGCAGACCTAAGGTGAGATGGACCCAGGACAGCGCAGACCTAAGGTGAGATGGACCCAGGACAGCGCAGAGCTATGGAGAGACGGACGCAGGACAGCGCAGACCTAAGGTGAGACGGACCTAGGACAGCGCAGAGCTACGGGGAGACAGGCCCAGGACAGCGCAGAGCTACGGGGAGACGGACCCAGGACAGCACAAAGTTACGGTGAGACGGACCTAGGACAGCGCAGACCTACAAGGAGATGGACCCAGGACAGCGCACACCTATGGAGAAACAGACCCAGGACAGCACAGACTTCCGGTGAGACAGACTCAGGACAGACCAGAGCTACGGGGAGACGGACCTAGGACAGCGCAGACCTACAAGGAGATGGACCCAGGACAGCGCACACCTATGGAGAAACGGACCCAGGAAAGCGCAGACTTCCGGTGAGACGGACTCAGGACAGACAAGAGCTACGGGGAGACGGACCCAGGACAGCGCAGAGCTATGGTGAGACGGACCAAGGACAGCGCAGAGCTACCGTGAGACTGACCCAGGACAGCGCAGGCCTGCGGTGAGACGGACCCAGGACAGCGCAGAGCTTATGAGAGACGGGCCCAGGACAGCTCAGAACTACGGTGAGACAGGCCCAGGATAGCGCAGAGCTACGGGGAGACGGACCCAGGACAGCACAAAGTTACGGTGAGACGGACCTAGGACAGCGCAGACCTACAAGGAGATGGACCCAGGACAGCGCACACCTATGGAGAAACGGACCCAGGACAGCGCAGACTTCCGGTGAGACGGACTCAGGACAGACCAGAGCTACGGGGAGACGGACCCAGGACAGCGCAGAGCTATGGTGAGACGGACCAAGGACAGCGCAGAGCTACCGTGAGACTGACCCAGGACAGCGCAGACCTGCGGTGAGACGGACCCAGGACAGCGCAGAGCTTAGGAGAGACGGGCCCAGGACAGCTCAGAACTACGGTGAGACGGGCCCAGGACAGCACAGATCTACGGTGAGACGGACCCAGGACAGCGCAGAGCTACGCGGAGACGGACCCAGGACAGCGCACACTTACGGTGAGACGGACCCAGGACAGCGCAGACCTACGGTGAGACGGACCCAGGACAGCGCAGAGCTACACGGAGACGGACCCAGGACAGCGCAGACCTACGGTGAGATGGACCCAGGACAGCGCAGACCTACGTTGAGACGGACCCAGGACAGCGCAGAGCTACGGTGAGACGGACCCAGGACAGCGCAGAGCTACGGTGAGACGGACCCAGGACAGCACAGACCTAAGGAGAGACAGACCCAGGACAGCGCAGACCTAAGGTGAGACGGACCCAGGACAGCGCAGACCTAAGGTGAAACGGACCCAGGACAGCGCAGACCTAAGGTGAGACGGACCCAGGACAGCGCAGAGCTACGGTCAGACGGACCCAGGACAGCGCAGACCTAAGGTGAGATGGACCCAGGACAGCGCAAAACTATGGTGAGATGGACCCAGGACAGCGCAGAGCTACGGGGAGACCGGCCCAGGACATCGCAGAACTATGGTGAGATGGGCTCAGGACAGCACAGAGATATGGACTTGGAACAGCGCAGACCTACGTTGAGATGGACCTATGACAGCATATACCTATGATGAGACGGACCCAGAACAGCGCAGACCTAAGAAGAGACAGGCCAAGGACAGCGCAGGCCTATGGGGAGACGGACCCAGGACAGCGCAGACCTACGGTGAGATGGACCCAGGACATCGCAGACCTACGTTGAGACGGACCCAGGACAGCGCAGAGCTACGGTGAGACGGACCCAGGACAGCGCAGAGCTACGGTGAGACGGACCCAGGACAGCGCAGACCTAAGGAGAGACGGACCCAGGACAGCGCAGACCTAAGGTGAGACGGACCCAGGACAGCGCAGACCTACAGTGAGATGGACCCAGGACAGCGCAGACCTACGGTGAGATGGACCCAGGACAGCGCAGACCTACGGTGAGACGGACCCAGGACAGCGCAGACCTACGGTGAGATGGACCCAGGACAGCGCAGACCTACAGTGAGACGGACCCAGGACAATCGTCTTCAGGCTCAGCGTATATGTATCCAGCATTAATCAGAGACTAATCTTGGTGATGGACAGCTGTCGTAACGGTCAATAAAAATAAAATATAAATATATATTAGATAAGAATCCCGTCATTATTTATGTACAATAGAGACTTGTATACAGCGTATCCCTATGTGATCATCGGATGGTCGTTCTCCTCTAATCATTATGTCCGATCAGTAAAACAATCATTGTAGAATTATTTCTGTCAGTGATCAGTTAGATTAGATGTCGTGTTGGGTTTATTAGATTATTTTCCTCCCTGTAAAGTCCCCATCTGCCGGTGACATCACAGTAATGTCCCTGCTTTGTCACTTACTGGTCCAGAGCTAATTAATCAGGTCAGTGTATAACAAGGCGGCTGCACCAAGGCTGGGACAAGGTACCGATGGCATGGAGATGTGGAACTGAGGCCAGGGGACATGGGATCAATGGCATGGAGATGTGGAACTGAGGCCGGGGGACATGGGACCGATGGCATGGAGATGTGGAACTGAGGCCGGGGGACATGGGACCGATTGCATGGAGATGTGGAACTGAGGCCTGGGGACATGGGACCGATGGCATGGAGATGTGGAACTGAGGCCGGGGGACATGGGACCGATGGCGTGGAGATGTGGAACTGAGGCCGGGGGACATGGGACCAATGGCATGGAGATGTGGAACTGAGGCCGGGGGACATGGGACCAATGGCATGGAGATGTGGGACTGAGGCCGGGGAACATGGGACCAGTGGCATGGAGATGTGAAACTGAGGCCGGGGGACATGGGACCGATGGCATGGAGATGTGGAACTGAGGCCGGGGACATGGGACCGATGGCATTGAGATGTGGAACTGAGGCCAGGAGATGTGGGGCCTGTGGCATCGAGATGTGGAACGGAGGCCGGGGGACATGGGACCGATGGCATGGAGATTTGGGACCAAGGATGGGGGATATGGGACTGATGGCATATAGATGTGGAACTGAGGCCGGGGACATGGGACCGGTGGCATGGCGATGTGGCATCAAGGATGGGAGACATGGGACCGATGGCCTGGAGATGTGGAACTGAGGCCGGGGGGACATGGGACCGGTGGCATGGCGATGTGGCATCAAGGATGGGAGACATGGGACCGATGGCCTGGAGATGTGGAACTGAGGTCAAGGGACATGGGACCGATGGCATGGAGATGTGGTACTGAGGCTGGGAGATGTGGGGCCTGTGGCATGGAGACATGGAACCAGGGATGGGAGATGTGGGATCAAGGCTGAAGCAACACTTATTAAAGTGTTTACAAAGCACTGGTCTCATTGGGGACTCAACACCGTGTACGATTGTCCCCTCCAGGCCCTGTCTTTAATTGTTCACCTTTTACCTCCTCGGCAGTGGCGGAACATTAGCCCTGCAGACCCTGCGGTAGCGGGGAGGCACGGTGTAATTGTGGGAGCCGGGGGTCTGCGGGGCTATTGTAAGGCCGTTGCCGCGTCTGTGCTGTGGCCGGGACCCGCAGATTTACTTGTCTTGTCCTGCTGGCTCCTGCTGCTATGAAAACGGATCATCATAAAATGTCCACCCCCCATACAGCAGACAGTTCTCTGAAACTGTCTGCTGTATGGGGGCGGACATTTTGTGATGGTCAGTTTTCATAGCAGCAGAAGCCAGGAGAGGAGCCTGGACCGCAGACAAGATCTGCGGGTCTCTGCTGCGGAAGCGCTGAGCCGCCTCTGTGGGGAAGGCACGGAGGGGTTGTTAACTTTACTGGGGGGGGGGGGCATATATGATAGGTACGCCACTGCTCCTCAGCCAGTTACCATGTGCGGCAGGGTCCAGCTTTAACCCCTTCTTTGCTGCTAGCTGGAATAATGAAGCATTAAATGCAATAATTCTCATCACCATACTTCTATGTATGTGTGTATACTGCTTATTATTAGCAGGTGTCTCTGATTCATGTTATACCACAATAACCCTAATCACACTGCGACCCGGTCCGCACAAACTTCATGCCCAAGGCTACTGCCCCCTAGCACCGCCACTAGCTCCGCTTCTGACCCAGCGCCCTACCCCAGCACATTACCCAATAGTACCCACAAATACCACAGTAGTGCACCTTATACATATAAAGCCACACAGTAATCCCTCGTACACATTATGCCACACATTGGGGGCTATTGAGACCTGACCGCTGCTGAGCAATATTCCAGCGTCCACCCAAGCAGAGTGGAAACCCGCCCTGTGCGAAGCTACGAATGGTTTCCAAAAAATGTGCAGCTGGTCGCACAGCTGAAAATCAATTCGCAGCTAATTCACCATCGAATTGGTTTCCCAGTGTGCGCTTTCTGGTTATTCTCCCCGTGTTTGCGTGGGTTATCTCCAGGTACTATGGGTTCCTTCCACACTCCAAAAATGATGGGTACAGAACATGGCGGATGGAGGGTTGCCAGATGGGGCAGTGGAAGGAGGACATCACCACCGTCAGAGGGGGGCAGTAGTGGAAAGTTGGGAGCAGTGGGGGGGGGGCACTTCCATTTACTAGAATTGTTAAGCAGCCAATCAGCTCCTAACTGTCATGTTACGGGCTGGGTTTGGAGGATTATCACTCTCCATTTTATCACTTCTCACGGCTTAGGTACATCTATGTCTCTGAATGTTCCAATCCTCTGATTTGAGTTCTGATTGGCTGCAGGTTATTCTGGAGCCCTGTTCTAATCCGCAGACGGATACACATGAAGTTACTCTAGTCCGGAGCATGTTACAGTGTCCTGTCCCCAGGCTTGTGTGCCTGTGGGGGTAGTGGCTGGTCTGTATATTCATGCAGTAATATCAGTACACAGATTCAGAAAAGCAAATGCTGACAAATCCCCAACACACCAAACATTTCCTTTACAGTGCAAGAATACAATAGTCTGTTTTTATTGTTTTCTCCAAATTATTAGTACAATAGTTAAAATGACAGCAAATAAGGAGCCAAAACAGACATTTGTAAGTCCACAGGTGAATGCATAGTCCATATCTCGGATGGAGAAACGCGTTTGTTTGCCCCTACGAACATTCAGAGAGCTTTTCCTCTGTGTAACAGTCTGTGACTTATTACATAAGACGTAATATCCATGGTAAAACATTTCCAAAACTCAGAATAAGGAAACGGATTTCAGGGTAAAACATTTCCAAAACTCAGAATAAGGAAATGAATTTCAACTAGTGTGAGTCATCTGATGTTTAACCAGATTTGATTTCCGCGTAAAATATTTCCCACAATCAGCACAGGAAAATGGCTTCTCACCTGTGTGCATGATCTGATGATTAAGGAGAACGGATTTCTGCGTGAAAGATTTGCCGCACTCAGAGCACGGAAACGGCTTCTCGCCATTGTGAATTCTTTGATGTATAATGACATCGGATTTCTGTGTAAAACGTTTCCCACACTCGGCGCACGGAAACGGTCTCTCCCCTGTGTGTATTCTCTGATGTCTGACCAAATCGGATTTAAATTTAAAATACTTCCCGCAATCGGAGCATAAAAATGGTTTATCACCTGTGTGAATTGTCTGGTGTTCAGTAAGGTCAGACTTCTGTGCAAAAAAAATCCCACAATCGAAACAAGGAAATGACTTCTCACTAAAGTGGACTCTTTGGTGCTCAACAAGAACTGATTTCCGTTTAAAACACTTGCCACAATCGGAACATGAAAACGGTTTCTCATCTACGTGAACTTTCTGATGTTTAATAAGAATGGATTTCTGCGTAAAACATCTCCCACACTCAGAACAGGAAAACGGTTTCTCGCCGTTGTGGATCCTCTGATGTTGAATGAGCACCGATTTCTGCGAAAAACCTTTTTCACACTCCGAGCACGAAAACGGCTTCTCGCCGGTGTGAATTCGGTGATGCCTGACTAGATCCGATTTGTGTGTAAAACATTTCCCGCACACAGAGCATGGGAACGGCTTCTCGCCTGCATGGATCTTTTGATGTGTAATAAGATTGGCATTTTTGTTAAAACATTTGCCGCATTCGTAACATGGAAATCTTTTATCGCCTCTATGAGTTAGAATATGCGTAACAATATCTGACATATCGGGAGAACATTCCTCATGGTTTGAGGTATCAGGTGAAAGGTCAGAACTGTGATGCACTGGGTTTGAACTTGGGCTTATGGGATATTCTTCTGAAAAATCTTGTGTGATATCGTTACCTTCCCCATTATAGTCTGGAGATGAGCAGAGATGTCCCTTGGAAGTATTCTTGCCGTTATAGTCATCTTCTGGGAAAAAGAACAGATATGTTATTTTCTTTACTAAAAATAATCAAATAATATGTCCTGCAAGCACATCTGGGTGTGAGGTTCCATTGCCCATATATGTGGCTTGGAACAGACCCTGAATACAACAGTGCGAAGCGTTGATCATGGAAGAGATGAGGCGGAACACATAAGATGAGAAAATCGTCAAGGAGGCAGTGTATGCGGAAAGGAGGATGGAGATGTTGGGAGGACACATGCGGATGCAAGCTTTGTAGACAAGAGTGTGGTAACACGCTGACATGATGTGAGGGGGAGAGCAGGAGTATAATAGGGGCTGATGGCTCCTGATATATGAGATACACCAGAGAGTGCGGGGAGGAGACTGGTCAGATCTCTGGGCTGGTAACACACAGTGACATGATGTGAGGGGAGAGCAGGAGTATAATAGGGGCTGATGGCTCCTGATGTATGAGATACACCAGAGAGTGCGGGGAGGAGACTGGTCAGATCTCTGGGCTGGTAACACACAGTGACATGATGTGAGGGGGAGAGCAGGAGTATAATAGGGGCTGATGGCTCCTGATGTATGAGATACACCAGAGAGTGCGGGGAGGAGACTGGTAACACACAGTGACATGATGTGAGGGGGAGAGCAGGAGTATAATAGGGGCTGATGGCTCCTGATGTATGAGATACACCAGAGAGTGAGGGGAGGAGACTGGTCAGATCTCTGGGCTGGTAACACACAGTGACATGATGTGAGGGGGAGAACAGGAGTATAATAGGGCCTGATGGGTCCTGATGTATGAGATACACCAGAGAGTGCGGGGAGGAGACTGGTCAGATCTCTGGGCTGGTAACACACAGTGACATGATGTGAGGGGAGAGCAGGAGTATAATAGGGGCTGATGGAACCTGATGTATGAGATACACCAGAGAGTGCGGGGAGGAGACTGGTCAGATCTCTGGGCTGGTAACACACAGTGACATGCTGTGATGGGGAGAGCTGGAGTATAATAGGGGCTGATGTCTCCTGATGTATGAGATACATCAGAGAGTGCGGGAAGGAGACTGGTCAGATCTCTGGGCTGGTAACACAGAGTGACATGATGTGAGGGGGAGAGCAGGAGTATAATAGGGGCTGATGGCACCTGATGTATGAGATACACCAGAGAGTGCAGGGAGGTGACTGGTCAGATCTCTGGGCTGGTAACACAGTGACATGATGTGAGGGGGAGAGCAGGAGTATAATAGGGGCTGATGGCTCCTGATGTATGAGATACACCAGAGGGTGTGGGGAGGAGACTGGTCAGATCTCTGGGCTGGTAACACACAGTGACATGATGTGAGGGGGAGAGCAGGAGTATAATAGGGGCTGATGATACTGATGTATGAGGTGCACCAGAGAGTGCGGGGAGGAGACTGGTCAGATCTCTGGGCTGGTAACACACAGTGACATGATGTGAAGGGGAGAGCAGGAGTATAATAGGGGCTGATGGCTCCTGATGTATGAGATACATCAGAGAGTGCGGGGAGGAGACTGGTCAGATCTCTGGGCTGGTAACACAGAGTGACATGATGTGAGGGGGAGAGCAGGAGTATAATAGGGGCTGATGGCACCTGATGTATGAGATACACCAGAGAGTGCAGGGAGGTGACTGGTCAGATCTCTGGGCTGGTAACACAGTGACATGATGTGAGGGGGAGAGCAGGAGTATAATAGGGGCTGATGGCTCCTGATGTATGAGATACACCAGAGGGTGCGGGGAGGAGACTGGTCAGATCTCTGGGCTGGTAACACACAGTGACATGATGTGAGGGGGAGAGCAGGAGTATAATAGGGGCTGATGATACTGATGTATGAGGTGCACCAGAGAGTGCGGGGAGGAGACTGGTCAGATCTCTGGGCTGGTAACACACAGTGACATGATGTGAAGGGGAGAGCAGGAGTATAATAGGGGCTGATGGCTCCTGATGTATGAGATACACCAGAGAGTGCGGGTAGGAGACTGGTCAGATCTCTGGGCTGGTAACACACAGTGACATGCTGTGATGGGGAGAGCTGGAGTATAATAGGGGCTGATGTCTCCTGATGTATGAGATACATCAGAGAGTGCGGGGAGGAGACTGGTCAGATCTCTGGGCTGGTAACACAGAGTGACATGATGTGAGGGGGAGAGCAGGAGTATAATAGGGGCTGATGGCACCTGATGTATGAGATACACCAGAGAGTGCAGGGAGGTGACTGGTCAGATCTCTGGGCTGGTAACACAGTGACATGATGTGAGGGGGAGAGCAGGAGTATAATAGGGGCTGATGGCTCCTGATGTATGAGATACACCAGAGGGTGTGGGGAGGAGACTGGTCAGATCTCTGGGCTGGTAACACACAGTGACATGATGTGAGGGGGAGAGCAGGAGTATAATAGGGGCTGATGATACTGATGTATGAGGTGCACCAGAGAGTGCGGGGAGGAGACTGGTCAGATCTCTGGGCTGGTAACACACAGTGACATGATGTGAAGGGGAGAGCAGGAGTATAATAGGGGCTGATGGCTCCTGATGCATGAGATACACCAGAGGGTGTGGGTAGGAGACTGGTCAGATCTCTGGGCTGGTAACACACAGTGACATGATGTGAGGGGGAGAGCAGGAGTATAATAGGGGCTGATGATACTGATGTATGAGGTGCACCAGAGAGTGCGGGGAGGAGACTGGTCAGATCTCTGTGCTGGTAACACACAGTGACATGATGTGAGGGGAGAACAGGAGTATAATAGGGGCTCATGGCTCCTGATGTAGGAGATACACCAGAGAGTGCGGGGAGGAGACTGGTCAGATCTCTGGGCTGGTAACACACAGTGACATGATGTGAGGGGGAGAGCAGGAGTATAATAGGGACTGATGGCTCCTGATGTAAGAGATACACCAGAGAGTGCGGGGAGGAGACTGGTCAGATCTCTGGGCTGGTAACACACAGTGACATGATGTGAGGGGGAGAGCAGGAGTATAATAGGGGCTGATGGCACCTGATGTATGAGATACACCAGAGAGTGCGGGGAGGAGACTGGTCAGATCTCTGGGCTGGTAACACACAGTGACATGATGTGAAGGGAAGAGCAGGAGTATAATAGGGGCTGATGGCTCCTGATGTATGAGATACACCAGAGAGTGCGGGTAGGAGACTGGTCAGATCTCTGGGCTGGTAACACACAGTGACATGATGTGAGGGGGAGAGCAGGAGTATAATAGGGGCTGATGGCTCCTGATGTATGAGGTGCACCAGAGAGTGCGGGGAGGAGACTGGTCAGATCTCTGGGCTGGTAACACACAGTGACATGATGTGAGGGGGAGAGCAGGAGTATAATAGGGGCTGATGGCTCCTGATGTATGAGATGCACCAGAGAGTGCGGGGAGGAGACTGGTCAGATCTCTGGGCTGGTAACACACAGTGACATGATGTGAGGGGAGAGCAGGAGTATAATAGGGGCTGATGGCTCCTGATGTATGAGATACACCAGAGAGTGCGGGGAGGAGACTGGTCAGATCTCTGGGCTGGTAACACACAGTGACATGATGTGAGGGGGAGAGCAGGAGTATAATAGGGGCTGATGGCTCCAGATGTATGAGATACACCAGAGAGTGCGGGGAGGAGACTGGTCAGATCTCTGGGCTGGTAACACACAGTGACATGATGTGAAGGGGAGAGCAGGAGTATAATAGGGGCTGATGGCTCCTGATGTATGAGGTGCACCAGAGAGTGCGGGGATGAGAGTGGTCAGATCATGCCGATACCTGTAAGGATTTCCTCCTCCGTACACTGCTTTTTACCCCTCACATATGTCTCCTCTTCCTCAATATTTTCTACTTTAATAACAACCAAATCTTCACACTAAAACAAATTAACAATTTGCATTTAAGTATAATTTTGATTCAAAAGAAGGGGGAGAAAGTAGAAATCCATTCACAACTTAAAAAAAAAAAAAAAAATGGTTTGGGTAGGAAAAAAGATGAAATCAACATAACCCTTATCTCATGCAGAGTTAAGGCCCCCATACACTATGCGATTTTCGGCCGATTTATCGAGTGAAATCGGACCAAAATCGCATGTGTTTGACATCTGATCTGATGCGCAGTCCCGCGCGCATCGGATCACGGCGTCGGACCTGCAGAACATAAGATATATCGGAATCTGAGCCATCATGGGTGCTTTTTAGCACCCACGATGTTCAGATCCGATATATCTTTATATACAGCAGCGCCCCCCCTCATTGACGGCTCCCGGCGGAGGTAGTGCAGGCGGGGACCGCAGGCGGCGCGGCGGGAGAATAGGAAGAAATCCTATTCAAAAGACCGGGCGGCCGCTGATTGGCTGAGCTCAGCGGCCGCCCGGTCTTTTGAATAAGATTTCTTTCTATTCTCCCGTCGCGCTGACAGTCTCTGCTCTGCGACGCCTGCGGTCCCCGCCTGCACTACCTCCGTAGGGAGCCGTCAATGCGGGGGGGGGGGCGCTGCTAGTAAGACAGGGGGCGCTGCGGGGGACACAGAGTTGGCAGTAACAGAGCCGGGCAGGAAAAGCTGTCAGCGCTGGGAAAAAAAAAGCCCATACAATGAATGGGCAGCCTGTGATTGGCTGAGCGCTCTCTCAGCCAGTCAGCAATTGGCTGAGAGAGCGCTCTGCCAATCACAGGCTGCCCATTCATTGTATGGGCTTTTTTTTCCAGCACTGACAGCTCCCGCCTCCCCCTGCCCGGCTCTGTCACTGTCCCCCACAGCGTCCCCTGCACGCTGCCTTAGCAGCGCCCCCCCACCAGCAGCCCTGTTCTGCAGCCCCCCCTGCTCCCCGGGTTTACATGTGATAAATCGAGACGATTTATCACATGTAAAAAATGGCACATCAAGTGCCAATCTTATCAAGCTCCCCCGGGGAGCTGCCGGGGGAAGCTCAGGGGGAAGTCGGGGGCGACTTGTCCTCAGGACAAGTCGCCCTAGTGTATGGGAGCCTTTAGAGTGAGAAACTCAAGTCCACATACCTCATAATCTTCTGAGAAATCATCATTTTCATCTGAAGAATCCTGGGAATATCTCTCTGGGGTATCTCGGTTACTGGCCCCATCTGTAGGAGACACACAGTGACTGAGGACATGGTATATATGTGATTATCCTGGGAATACAGAGGACGGGGACATCTCTCTGGGGTGTTCCTGTTACTGGGCCCATCTGTATGAGACACACAGTGACTGAGGACATTGTATATATGTGATTATCCTGGGAATACAGAGGACGGGGACATCTCTCTGGGGTATCTCTGTTACTGGCCCATCTGTAGGAGACACACAGTGACTGAGGACATGGTATATATGTGATTTTCCTGGGAATACAGAGGACGGGGACATCTCTCTGGGGTATTCCTGTTACTGGGACCATCTGTAGGAGACACGCAGTGACTGAGGACATTGTATATATGTGATTATCCTGGGAATACAGAGGACGGGGACATCTCTCTGGGGTATCTCTGTTACTGGGCCCATCTGTATGAGACACACAGTGACTGAGGACATTGTATATATGTGATTATCCTGGGAATACAGAGGACGGGGACATCTCTCTGGGGTATCTCTGTTACTGGGCCCATCTGTATGAGACACACAGTGACTGAGGACATTGTATATATGTGATTATCCTGGGAATACAGAGGACGGGGACATCTCTCTGGGGTATTCCTGTTACTGGGCCCATCTGTATGAGACACACAGTGACTGAGGACATTGTATATATGTGATTATCCTGGGAATACAGAGGACGGGGACATCTCTCTGGGGTATTCCTGTTACTGGGCCCATCTGTAGGAGACACACAGTGACTGAGGACATTGTATATATGTGATTATCCTGGGAATACAGAGGACGGGGACATCTCTCTGGGGTATTCCTGTTACTGGCCCCATCTGTAGGAGACACACAGTGACTGAGGACATTGTATATATGTGATTATCCTGGGAATACAGGGGACGGGGACATCTCTCTGGGATATTCCTGTTACTGGGCCCATCTGTAGGAGACACGCAGTGACTGAGGACATTTTATATATGTGATTATCCTGGGAATACAGAGGACGGGGACATCTCTCTGGGGTATTCCTGTTACTGGGCCCATCTGTAGGAGAGACAGTGACTGAGGACATTGTATATATGTGATTATCCTGGGAATACAGAGGACGGGGACATCTCTCTGGGGTATTCCTGTTACTGGGCCCATCTGTAGGAGAGACAGTGACTGAGGACATTGTATATATGTGATTATCCTGGGAATACAGAGGACGGGGACATCTCTCTGGGGTATCTCTGTTACTGGGCCCATCTGTAGGAGACACACAGTGACTGAGGACATTGTATATATGTGATTATCCTGGGAATACAGAGGACGGGGACATCTCTCTGGGTTATCTCCTTTACTGGCCCATCTGTAGGAGACACGCAGTGACTGAGGACATTGTATATATGTGATTATCCTGGGAATACAGAGGACGGGGACATCTCTCTGGGGTATTCCTGTTACTGGCCCATCTGTAGGAGACACGCAGTGATTGAGGACATTGTATATATGTGATTATCCTGGGAATACAGAGGACGGGGACATCTCTCTGGGGGTATCTCTGTTACTGGGCCCATCTGTAGGAGACACACAGTGACTGAGGACATGGTATATATGTGATTATCCTGGGAATACAGAGGACGGGGACATCTCTCTGGGGTATTCCTGTTACTGGGCCCATCTGTAGGAGACACGCAGTAACTGAGGACATGGTATATATGTGATTATCCTGGGAATACAGAGGACGGGGACATCTCTCTGGGGTATTCCTGTTACTGGGCCCATCTGTAGGAGACACACAGTGACTGAGGACATTGTATATATGTGATTATCCTGGGAATACAGAGGACGGGGACATCTCTCTGGGGTATTCCTGTTACTGGCCCCATCTGTAGGAGACACACAGTGACTGAGGACATTGTATATATGTGATTATCCTGGGAATACAGGGGACATCTCTCTGGGGTATTCCTGTTACTGGGCCCATCTGTAGGAGACACGCAGTGACTGAGGACATTTTATATATGTGATTATCCTGGGAATACAGAGGACGGGGACATCTCTCTGGGGTATTCCTGTTACTGGGCCCATCTGTAGGAGAGACAGTGACTGAGGACATTGTATATATGTGATTATCCTGGGAATACAGAGGACGGGGACATCTCTCTGGGGTATCCCTGTTACTGGGCCCATCTGTAGGAGAGACAGTGACTGAGGACATGGTATATATGTGATAATCCTGGGAATACAGAGGACGGGGACATCTCTCTGGGGTATCTCTGTTACTGGGCCCATCTGTAGGAGACACACAGTGACTGAGGACATTGTATATATGTGATTATCCTCGGAATACAGAGGACGGGGACATCTCTCTGGGGTATTCCTGTTACTGGCCCCATCTGTAGGAGACACGCAGTGACTGAGGACATTGTATATATGTGATTATCCTGGGAATACAGAGGACGGGGACATCTCTCTGGGGTATCTCTGTTACTGGGCCCATCTGTAGGAGACACGCAGTGACTGAGGACATGGTATATATGTGATTATCCTGGGAATACAGAGGACGGGGACATCTCTCTGGGGTATTCCTGCTACTGGGCCCCATCTGTAGGAGACACACAGTGACTGAGGACATGGTATATATGATATTATCCTGGGAATACAGAGGACGGGGACATCTCTCTGGGGTATTCCTGTTATTGGGCCCATCTGTAGGAGACACGCAGTGACTGAGGACATGGTATATATGTGATTATCCTGGGAATACAGAGGACGGGACATCTCTCTGGGGTATTCCTGTTACTGGCCCCATCTGTAGGAGACACGCAGTGACTGAGGACATTGTATATATGTGATTATCTTGGGAATACAGAAGACGGGGACATCTCTCTGGGGTATTCCTGTTACTGGGCCCATCTGTAGGAGACACGCAGTGACTGAGGACATGGTATATATGTGATTATCCTGGGAATACAGAGGACGGGGACATCTCTCTGGGGTATTCCTGCTACTGGGCCCCATCTGTAGGAGACACACAGTGACTGAGGACATGGTATATATGATATTATCCTGGGAATACAGAGGACGGGGACATCTCTCTGGGGTATTCCTGTTATTGGGCCCATCTGTAGGAGACACGCAGTGACTGAGGACATGGTATATATGTGATTATCCTGGGAATACAGAGGACGGGACATCTCTCTGGGGTATTCCTGTTACTGGCCCCATCTGTAGGAGACACGCAGTGACTGAGGACATTGTATATATGTGATTATCTTGGGAATACAGAAGACGGGGACATCTCTCTGGGGTATTCCTGTTACTGGGCCCATCTGTAGGAGACACACAGTGACTGAGGACATGGTATATATGTGATTATCCTGGGAATACAGAGGACGGGGACATCTCTCTGGGGTATTCCTGCTACTGGGCCCATCTGTAGGAGACACAGTGACTGAGGACATGGTATATATGTGATTATCAGATGCTGTGTATCTAGGTGGCCCCATAGCTGCTCTCTCCATTACACTATATGACTATATGTCTCCTCTTACCCAGTGATGTGAGGGGCCGGTGATTCTCCATCATCACGTCCTTGTACAGACCCCTATGTTCCTCTATATACTCCCACTCCACCATGGAGAGATAGACAGTGACATCCTCACACCTTATAGGAACCTGACACAACACAAGGATACAGTCATCACCCAGACACATCCCCCGGTGTCACTGTAGAACGTCCCATTCCCAGCAGTCACCTCTCCGGTCACATCCCCCGGTGTTACTGTATAACATCCCATTCCCAGTAGTCACCTCTCCGGTCACATCCCCCGGTGTTACTGTATAACGCCACATTCCCAGCAGTCACCTCTCCGGTCACATCCCCCAGTGTTACTGTATAACGCCCCATTCCCAGCAGTCACCTCTCTGGTCACATCCCCCGGTGTTACTGTATAACGCCCCATTCCCAGCAGTCACCTCTCCGGTCACATCCCCCTGTGTTACTGTATAACGCCCCATTCCCAGCAGTCACCTCTCCGGTCACATCCCCCGGTGTTACTGTATAATGCCCCATTCCCAGCAGTCACCTCTCCGGTCACATCCCCCTGTATTACTTTATAATGTCCCATTCCCAGCAGTCCCCTCTCCGGTCACATCCCCCGGTGTTACTGTATAATGTCCCATTCCCAGCAGTAACCTCTCCGGTCACATCCCCCGGTGTTACTGTATAACGCCCCATTCCCAGCAGTCACCTCTCCTGTCACATCCCCGGTGTTACTGTATAACGTCCCATACCCAGCAGTCACCTCTCCGGTCGCATCCCCCGGTGTTACTGTATAACGTCCCATTCCCAGCAGTCACCTCTCCGGTCACATCCCCCGGTGTTACTGTATAATGTCCCATTCCCAGCAGTAACCTCTCCGGTCACATCCCCCGGTGTTACTGTATAACGCCCCATTCCCAGCAGTCACCTCTCCTGTCACATCCCCGGTGTTACTGTATAACGTCCCATTCCCAGCAGTCACCTCTCCAGTCAGCAGCTGAATGATCTTGTTGGCGAGTTCCAGGATCTTCTGGTCATTGTGCCTCTCATGTATCAGTGAGTGAGGTGGAGGCACCAGGATGGGGCTCTGGGTCCTGCTCAGTCCGGCCGGGTGTCTCACTTATGTCTTCTTCACCACTGTGTAATCTATGTTGAGAGACAAGATATAGAATATCACATTACTAGTCAGATCCCCGCAATGTCGCTGTGACGCTCTCTGACATCCGTAATGAATTAGTAATACAGTTAGAATAATAGGGTCTGATCCTCAGTGGTGGGGATTGTACAGTGACAACACTGTACCACAAATATCAGGATCCAGCAGGCACCGAATACGCAATATCAGATTATCATTACACTGATCAGTCACAGTAGTCACGGACCATGGCTAGTACACACTAAAGCAGTGATGCTCAAACTCGGTCCTCAGGGCCCCACACAGTACACATGACTGCGCCTGTATATTACACTGTATATAGTGACCGAGCCTGAATATTACACTGTATATAGTGACCGCGCCTGTATATTACACACTGTATATAGTGACTGCGTCTGTATATTACACACTGTATATAGTGACCGCGCCTGTATATTACACTGGATATAGTGACTGCGCCTGTATATTACACACTGTATATAGTGCACAATGTATATTACACCCTGTATATAGTGACTGCACCTGTATATTATACCCTGTATATAGTGACTGCGCCTGTATATTACACACTGTATATAGTGACTGCGCCTGTATATTACACCCTGTATATAGTGACTGCGCCTGTATATTACACCCTGTATATAGTGACTGCGCCTGTATATTACACTGTATATAGTGACTGCGCCTGTATATTACACCCTGTATATAGTGACTGCGCCTGTATATTACACCCTGTATATAGTGACTATACCTGTGTATTACACCCTGTATATAATGACTGCGTCTGTATATTACACCCTGTATATAGTGACTGCGTCTGTATATTACACCCTGTATATAGTGACTGAGTCTGTATATTACACTGTATATAGTGACTACACCTGTATATTACACCCTGTATATAGTGACTGCGCCTGTATATTACACTGTATATAGTGACTTCGCCTGTATATTACACTGTATATAGTGACCACGCCTGTATATTACAGATAGGACCGCCGGCTTGGAAGCCAAGCCTATTATTATTATTATTATTTTTATTGAAATTAGATTCCTAAGTCTGCAGAATCTTATTTAAAAATACTTTTCTCTTTTTGGCAAACTAACCAAGAGGAACACTAGTCAGCCCACATCTTACACCCCCCCTTCTTTTCTTTGAACAGTTAAACTTAGCAGGGGGACTGCTACCTTTTCGATACATTGTTAAATAACATTTACTGTTCTAACAATATTTGATACAAATCATTTACTGTGGTTCTAACAATATTTGATACAAATCATTTACTGTGGTTAACCCCATGTTTGAAGCTATCCACTACACCCCCACTGGATAGCCTGTGGTTCTGACTAAGTGAATCCCAGTAAGTTTTTATAGCTTAACACCCCGGTCTAGTGACACGCAGGTGATCCCCTCTAACGCACTAATTGTGCTGGGGAATCTCACCTGGTTTGTGGTCAAAATAACTCAATCCCACTCCACAGACCCATATTTTTGTGATATATTTTTTTGTGATATCTTCTTCAGTCCTGATATTCGGGACCCATCTGTACTCTGTTGAGTCAAGAACACATAGTGTCACAGAACCAGGGGACGTTATGCCCATAGGGCACACACATGACCTATTGATAAAATTGTCTGATATATTGTGATAAGTTTTCTCTGAGAGTGCCCCAACAAAGAGAGAGTCTTTTTTGCTCTTTCTCTTGTTTACATGTTTGTCTAGCTATTTTAATTAAATGCCTATTAAAAGTTATATTTTAATCAATTCCATTTCTACATAGACAGGACCAAGAGGGAGCCCCGCCCTAGGGAGCCCCAACCTTGCTCTCCTGTCAATATTGTTGTCTAGTATTTATAGTTCAATGCCGTTTGGGCAACATAGCGGTGAGTGATTTGTGTGGTTCACCCATCCTCTATCCATGTGATATTTCTACACTAACATTTAAATTCAATCATTAAAGAGTGCCCCTACAAAGAGAGAGTCTTTTCTTCCTTCTCTTCAGTAACCTATTTTACTCTCCAGGGTGCACCTCCACTACATAAATTATCCCAGATCAGGGAGCTTACCTCTCCCTTTAATTCTACCTGCGATTGTGGATCAATATATTTCTTTCCAATAGAACACCTTCAACCACTCGTGCACCGGTCATCATCCCCTTCCCTTTTACCCTGTATATAGTGACTGCGCCTGTATATTACACCCTGTATATAGTGACTGCGCCTGTATATTACACTGTATATAGTGACTGCGCCTGTATATTACACCCTGTATATAGTGACTGCGCCTGTATATTACACCCTGTATATAGTGACTATACCTGTGTATTACACCCTGTATATAATGACTGCGTCTGTATATTACACCCTGTATATAGTGACTGAGTCTGTATATTACACTGTATATAGTGACTACACCTGTATATTACACCCTGTATATAGTGACTGCGCCTGTATATTACACTGTATATAGTGACTTCGCCTGTATATTACACTGTATATAGTGACCACGCCTGTATATTACACCCTGTATATAATGACCGCGTCTGTATATTACACTGTATATAGTGACTGCGCCTGTATTTTACAAACTGTATATAGTGCACACTGTATATTACACCCTGTATATAGTGACTGCGCCTGTATATTACACACTGTATATAGTGACTGCGCCTGTATATTACACCCTGTATATAGTGACTGAGCCTGTATATTACACCCTGTATATAGTGACCGTGCCTGTATATTACACCCTGTATATAATGACTGCGTCTGTATATTACACTGTATATAGTGACTACACCTGTATATTACACCCTGTATATAATGACTGCGTCTGTATATTACACCCTGTATATAGTGACTGAGCCTGTATATTACACTGTATATAGTGACCGCGCCTGTATATTACACCCTGTATATAATGACTGCGTCTGTATATTACACTGTATATAGTGACCGCGCCTGTATATTACACCCTGTATATAGTGACTACACCTGTATATTACACCCTGTATATAGTGACCGCGCCTGTATATTACACCCTGTATATAGTGACTGCGCCTGTATATTACACTGTATAAAGTGACTACACCTGTATATTACACTGTATATAGTGACTGTACCTGTATATTACACCCTGTATATAATGACTGTGTCTGTATATTACACTGTATATAGTGACTACACCTGTATATTACACCCTGTATATAATGACTGTGTCTGTATATTACACTGTATATAGTGACTGCGCCTGTATATTACACCCTGTATATAGTGACTGAGTCTGTATCTTACACTGTATAAAGTGACTACACCTGTATATTACACCCTGTATATAGTGACTGAGTCTGTATATTACACTGTATAAAGTGACTACACCTGTATATTACACCCTGTATATAATGACTGCATCTGTATATTACACTGTATATAGTGACCGCGCCTGTATATTACACCCTGTATATAGTGACTACACCTGTATATTACACCCTGTATATAGTGACCGCGCCTGTATATTACACCCTGTATATAGTGACTGCGCCTGTATATTACACTGTATAAAGTGACTACACCTGTATATTACACTGTATATAGTGACTGTACCTGTATATTACACCCTGTATATAATGACTGTGTCTGTATATTACACTGTATATAGTGACTGTACCTGTATATTACACCCTGTATATAATGACTGTGTCTGTATATTACACTGTATATAGTGACTACACCTGTATATTACACCCTGTATATAGTGACTGAGTCTGTATCTTACACTGTATAAAGTGACTACACCTGTATATTACACCCTGTATATAGTGACCGTGCCTGTATATTACACCCTGTATATAATGACTGCGTCTGTATATTACACTGTATATAGTGACTACACCTGTATATTACACCCTGTATATAATGACTGCGTCTGTATATTACACCCTGTATATAGTGACTGAGCCTGTATATTACACTGTATATAGTGACCGCGCCTGTATATTACACCCTGTATATAATGACTGCGTCTGTATATTACACTGTATATAGTGACCGCGCCTGTATATTACACCCTGTATATAGTGACTACACCTGTATATTACACCCTGTGTATATAGTGACTGCGCCTGTATATTACACTGTATATAGTGACCGCGCCTGTATATTACACTGTATATAGTGACTACACCTGTATAGTACACTGTATATAGTGACTGTACCTGTATATTACACCCTGTGTATATAGTGACTGCGCCTGTATATTACACTGTATATAGTGACCGCGCCTGTATATTACACCCTGTGTATATAGTGACTGCGCCTGTATATTACACTGTATATAGTGACCGCGCCTGTATATTACACTGTATATAGTGACTACACCTGTATAGTACACTGTATATAGTGACTGTACCTGTATATTATACCCTGTATACTGTACACAGAGCACAGCAGCAGTGTGTGTGTATTATACAAAGATTATGTACATAGATAAATACCTCTGTGTTGCTCTCTGGATGAGACGCTTTCCGATGACGTCACTTCAAATGGCCCGGGCAGCGCAGGGCATTGTGGGGGATGTAGTTTGCAGTGCCCAAACGTTCTATGGAGCGCTCTTTTAGACGTACAGCCTGGTCACATGACCCTGACGTCACATACTCTGAACCCCGCCCTCTGTCTTATTATACAGTGCAAGAGTGCAGTCAACAAATCACTGTATATTATAGCTATAGGTGTGTGTGTATTGTGTGTGTGTGTGTGTGTGTGTATTATATGTGTGTGTGTGTGTGTGTGTGTGTGTGTGTGTGTGTGTGTGTGTGTGTGTATTATATGTGTGTGTATTATATATGTGTGTGGGGGGGGGTGTGTATTATATATGTGCGTGTGTACTATATGTGTGTGTTATAGATGTGTGTGTGTGTGTATTATATGTGTGTGTGTTATAGATGTGGGTGTGTGTATTATATATATGTGTGTGTGTGTGTGTGTGTGTATTATATGTGTGTGTGTGTTATATGTGTGTGTGGGGTGTGTGTATTATATGTGTGTGTGGGTGTGTATTATATGTGTGTGTGTGTATTATATGTGTGTGTGTGTTATATGTGTGTGTGTGGGGTGTGTGTATTATATGTGGGTGTGTGTGTATTATATGTGTGTGTGTGGGGGGAGGGTGTGTATTATATATGTGTGTGTGTATTATATGTGTGTGCGTTATAGATGTGTGTGTGTGTATTATATGTGTGTGTGTGTGGGGTGTGTGTATTATATATATATGTGTGTGTATTATATGTGTGTTTGTGTGTGTGGGGTGTGTGTATTATATGTGTGTGTGTATTATATGTGTGTGTGTTTGTGTTTTTTGCCTGTCACAGCACTGATACATGAGGTAAGAGTTACATGTGATTATATAAGTGCTATTATACGTTATTATATGTACAGCCAATCACACATGGTTTGCCCCAGCAGCTGCAGTTTAATTGGCTGGCCGTACAAAAAGCGCTGAAAATGCTGCAAATCCTTGTTCAGGCCAATGGCCCACTCATTTTGATGGTGCTTCTACTTGTAGCGCCAGACCCTATTGGAACGACTTGGCCATTGGAATCAATGAAGGACCTGTGCATGGCGTAGCACCTACGCTGGATGTCTATGTGTCTGCTGTGGAGCTCCCGCAGGCCGCCCTGACAGCGTAGTATTGTAACATCATTTTGCCGGATTCGGTATGAAATCCCGACGGTCAAAATCCCGACGGTCATAATACCGACAGCAATTGACAGAAAGTCAAAATCCCGACATGGTCAAAATCCCGACATTTAAAATCCCGACATGGTCAAAATACCGACAAGGTCAAAATACCGACATTTAAAATCCCGACAAGTTCAAAATACCGACACATAGAATGTAGACAGGTGAAAAAGTCAACATGACTTTCGGGCGACAGCTCGCGAGGTCGATATGGGCTTTTCACAGTTTTTTTACCTGAATGTCGACACAGTCGACATGGACACAGTTGGAAGTCACCCGCAGCCCCTCGCATAGCTCGCTGCGCTCGCAATGCTTCGGGCACGGTGCCTCGCTACGCTCGGCACACTATTTTATTCTCCCACCACGCCCTAGTGGATGGTAGTGCATGAAATACCGCCTGTCGGCACATGTCGGGTCAAGAAACAGTGAAAAACCCATGTCGACCTCGCGACCTGTCGCCCGAAAGTCATGTTGACTTTTTCACCTGTCTACATTCTATGTGTCGGTATTTTGAACTTGTCGGGATTTTAAATGTCGGTATTTTGACCTTGTCGGTATTTTGACCATGTCGGGATTTTAAATGTCGGGATTTTGACCATGTCGGGATTTTGACTTTCTGTCAATTGCTGTCGGTATTTTGACCGTCGGGATTTTGACCGTCGGGATTTTGACTGCATCCCCATTTTGCCTGCCTCAGATCAAAGATGGCCGTTGCACCCTGGGGACATCAACCAACCTTGTATCGATGGGCTGAGCCCATGTAATAGTGCTCCCATGGCCACATATCACATATGGGGGTAGATGTATGAAGCAGTGATACGGGAGGAGAAGTCGCCTATGGCAACCAATCAGCACTGAGGTAACATCTATCATTTGCACAGTATAACATTATGCAGAGCAGCTGATTGGTTGCCATGCGCCACTTCTCCCTTATCACTGCTTCATACATCTACCTCATGGCCTGAATCAGCACTTCTCATTGCCCAGAGATGCCATCATGACCTGCGCCATTACACCTGATGGAGGGTATGTGTTCTGTCTACAGGGCAGGAGAACCTCAGCTCAAACCCCTCCTCCCCATGGTCATGGTACCCTGCAGTCCACTCCCTTATACCACTTTTACACCAAAACTGCTGGGTCGCACCCGGGATTTTGGACCAGGATGCGACCCGGCAGTTGTTCCTTTTCACACCGGTGTCCCCCGGCATTATGCTGGGTGGGAGACGCCAGTGAATTCGGGCCCTGAGCCAGCGCTCGGAGGTGACATCATCTCCAAGCACCGGAAAAACCAGCCGACTGGCACCCCCACAACGCTATCCGACACGCTGGGGGCAAGCCCTGCACCCAGGTAAGCTGTTGGGCTGTTCCCAGCCTCCGTGCGCCCCCAGCCTCCATCCATGAGGTGAATGGATGCCGCACACAGGCATCCATTCACCTCTGCTGCTGTCTGCATAGTACCGCAGACAGCAGCGGAGGCTGTACACGGCCCCTGCCCAACCTCCGGACTGACCTCAGGGCGCTGCATATTACCGCAGACAGCAGCGGAGGCTGTACACAGCCCCTGCCCAACCTCCGGACTGACCTCAGGGCGCTGCATAGTACCGCAGACAGCAGCGGAGGCTGTACACGGCCCCTGCCCAACCTCCGGACTGACCTCAGGGCGCTGCATAGTACTGCAGACAGCAGAGGAGGCTATACACAGCCCCTGCCCAACCTCCGGACTGACCTCAGGGCACTGCATAGTACTGCAGACAGCAGCGGAGGCTGTACACGGCCCCTGCCCAACCTCCGGACTGACCTCAGGGCGCTGCATAGTACCGCAGACAGCAGCGGAGGCTGTACGCAGCCCCTGCCCAACCTCCGGACTGACCTCAGGGCGCTGCATAGTACCGCAGACAGCAGCGGAGGCTGTACGCAGCCCCTGCCCAACCTCCGGACTGACCTCAGGGCGCTGCATAGTACCGCAGACAGCAGCGGAGGCTGTACACAGCCCCTGCCCAACCTCCGGACTGACCTCAGGGCGCTGCATAGTACCGCAGACAGCAGCGGAGGCTGTACACGGCCCCTGCCCAACCTCCGGACTGACCTCAGGGCGCTGCATAGTACCGCAGACAGCAGCGGAGGCTGTACGCAGCCCCTGTCCAACCTCCGGACTGACCTCAGGGCGCTGCATAGTACCGCAGACAGCAGCGGAGGCTGTACGCAGCCCCTGCCCAACCTCCGGACTGACCTCAGGGCGCTGCATAGTACTGCAGACAGCAGAGGAGGCTATACACAGCCCCTGCCCAACCTCCGGACTGACCTCAGGGCACTGCATAGTACTGCAGACAGCAGCGGAGGCTGTACACGGCCCCTGCCCAACCTCCGGACTGACCTCAGGGCGCTGCATAGTACCGCAGACAGCAGCGGAGGCTGTACACAGCCCCTGCCCAACCTCCGGACTGACCTCAGGGCGCTGCATAGTACCGCAGACAGCAGCGGAGGCTGTACACGGCCCCTGCCCAACCTCCGGACTGACCTCAGGGCGCTGCATAGTACCGCAGACAGCAGCGGAGGCTGTACGCAGCCCCTGCCCAACCTCCGGACTGACCTCAGGTCGCTGCATAGTACCGCAGACAGCAGAGGAGGCTATACACAGCCCCTGCCCAACCTCCGGACTGACCTCAGGGCACTGCATAGTACCGCAGACAGCAGCGGAGGCTGTACACGGCCCCTGCCCAACCTCCGGACTGACCTCAGGGCGCTGCATAGTACCGCAGACAGCAGCGGAGGCTGTACACAGCCCCTGCCCAACCTCCGGACTGACCTCAGGGCGCTGCATAGTACCGCAGACAGCAGCGGAGGCTGTACACGGCCCCTGCCCAACCTCCGGACTGACCTCAGGGCACTGCATAGTACTGCAGACAGCAGCGGAGGCTGTACACGGCCCCTGCCCAACCTCCGGACTGACCTCAGGGCGCTGCATAGTACCGCAGACAGCAGCGGAGGCTGTACACAGCCCCTGCCCAACCTCCGGACTGACCTCAGGGCGCTGCATAGTACCGCAGACAGCAGCGGAGGCTGTACACGGCCCCTGCCCAACCTCCGGACTGACCTCAGGGCGCTGCATAGTACCGCAGACAGCAGCGGAGGCTGTACGCAGCCCCTGCCCAACCTCCGGACTGACCTCAGGGCGCTGCATAGTACCTCAGACAGCAGCGGAGGCTGTACACGGCCCCTGCCCAACCTCCGGACTGACCTCAGGGCGCTGTATAGTACCGCAGACAGCAGCGGAGGCTGTACACAGCCCCTGCCCAACCTCCGGACTGACCTCAGGGCACTGCATAGTACCGCAGACAGCAGCGGAGGCTGTACACAGCCCCTGCCCAACCTCCGGACTGACCTCAGGGCGCTGCATAGTACTGCAGACAGCAGAGGAGGCTATACACAGCCCCTGCCCAACCTCCGGACTGACCTCAGGGCACTGCATAGTACCGCAGACAGCAGCGGAGGCTGTACACGGCCCCTGCCCAACCTCCGGACTGACCTCAGGGCACTGCATAGTACCGCAGACAGCAGGGGAGGCTGTACACGGCCCCTGCCCAACCTCCGGACTGACCTCAGGGCGCTGCATAGTACTGCAGACAGCAGCGGAGGCTGTACGCAGCCCCTGCCCAACCTCCGGACTGACCTCAGGGCGCTGCATAGTACCGCAGACAGCAGCGGAGGCTGTACGCAGCCCCTGCCCAACCTCCGGACTGACCTCAGGGCGCTGCATAGTACCTCAGACAGCAGCGGAGGCTGTACACGGCCCCTGCCCAACCTCCGGACTGACCTCAGGGCGCTGTATAGTACCGCAGACAGCAGCGGAGGCTGTACACAGCCCCTGCCCAACCTCCGGACTGACCTCAGGGCACTGCATAGTACCGCAGACAGCAGCGGAGGCTGTACACAGCCCCTGCCCAACCTCCGGACTGACCTCAGGGCGCTGCATAGTACTGCAGACAGCAGAGGAGGCTATACACAGCCCCTGCCCAACCTCCGGACTGACCTCAGGGCACTGCATAGTACTGCAGACAGCAGCGGAGGCTGTACACGGCCCCTGCCCAACCTCCGGACTGACCTCAGGGCGCTGCATAGTACCGCAGACAGCAGCGGAGGCTGCACACGGCCCCTGCCCAACCTCCGGACTGACCTCAGGGCGCTGCATAGTACTGCAGACAGCAGCGGAGGCTGTACGCAGCCCCTGCCCAACCTCCGGACTGACCTCAGGGCACTGCATAGTACTGCAGACAGCAGAGGAGGCTGTACACGGCCCCTGTCCAACCTCCGGACTGACCTCAGGGCACTGCATAGTACTGCAGACAGCAGCGGAGGCTGCACACAGCCCCTGCCCAACCTCCGGACTGACCTCAGGGCGCTGCATAGTACCGCAGACAGCAGCGGAGGCTGTACACGGCCCCTGCCCAACCTCCGGACTGACCTCAGGGCGCTGCATAGTACCGCAGACAGCAGCGGAGGCCGTACACAGCCCCTGCCCAACCTCCGGACTGACCTCAGGGCGCTGCATAGTACCGCAGACAGCAGCGGAGGCCGTACGCAGCCCCTGCCCAACCTCCGGACTGACCTCAGGGCGCTGCATAGTACCGCAGACAGCAGCGGAGGCCGTACGCAGCCCCTGCCCAACCTCCGGACTGACCTCAGGGCGCTGCATAGTACCTCAGACAGCAGCGGAGGCTGTACACGGCCCCTGCCCAACCTCCGGACTGACCTCAGGGCGCTGCACAGTACCACAGACAGCAGCGGAGGCTGCACACAGCCCCTGCCCGACCTCCGGACTGACCTCAGGGCGCTGCATAGTACCGCAGACAGCAGCGGAGGCTGCACACAGCCCCTGCCCGACCTCCGGACTGACCTCAGGGCGCTGCATAGTACCGCAGACAGCAGCGGAGGCTGTACACAGCCCCTGCCCAACCTCCGGACTGACCTCAGGGCGCTGCATAGTACCGCAGACAGCAGCGGAGGCCGTACGCAGCCCCTGCCCAACCTCCGGACTGACCTCAGGGCGCTGCATAGTACCTCAGACAGCAGCGGAGGCTGTACACGGCCCCTGCCCAACCTCCGGACTGACCTCAGGGCGCTGCACAGTACCACAGACAGCAGCGGAGGCTGCACACAGCCCCTGCCCGACCTCCGGACTGACCTCAGGGCGCTGCATAGTACCGCAGACAGCAGCGGAGGCTGCACACAGCCCCTGCCCGACCTCCGGACTGACCTCAGGGCGCTGCATAGTACCGCAGACAGCAGCGGAGGCTGTACACGGCCCCTGCCCAACCTCCGGACTGACCTCAGGGTGCTGCATAGTACCGCAGACAGCAGCGGAGGCTGTACACGGCCCCTGCCCAACCTCCGGACTGACCTCAGGGCGCTGCACAGTACCACAGACAGCAGCGGAGGCTGCACACAGCCCCTGCCCGACCTCCGGACTGACCTCAGGGCGCTGCATAGTACCGCAGACAGCAGCGGAGGCTGTACACGGCCCCTGCCCAACCTCCGGACTGACCTCAGGGCGCTGCATAGTACCGCAGACAGCAGCGGAGGCTGTACGCAGCCCCTGCCCAACCTCCGGACTGACCTCAGGGCGCTGCGGTCCGGAGGTTGGGGCTCCCTGCTTGGAGGAAATGGGTCTCTAGGCCAGATGACTCCGGTTACCCATTTACACGGCCCCTGACTCCGGGGAAGCCCCGTGTCCCACCCTGAACATTTGCCGGGTCGGACACCGGGTAACAGAACCCGGGATTTTTTTTCCCCTTTTACACCAAGCCCTGGCCCGGACAGGAGCGGCAATAATCCGGGTCGCGGCTCTGGTGTAAAAGGGGTATTAAAGAATCCCAGAGTTCCTCTCTTTTTCCCCATTCAACCAGATACCACCTGTGCACAGAGACCTCCAGCCCATCGATTTGAAACCCACCCACTTCTGCAGCTGACATCCATTCCATATTCTTTTGTGGGTACAGCGCCTGCACGTTCCTGAGGGCGGTCCTGTATTTGGACAGAGCATGAGCTTCCTCTTCCAACAAGTGAGGTCCAGCTTCTGCTCACAGCCCAGATGGCCAAAACAGCCAACGCCTCCTGGACACAGACCACAGCAAGTAGGGCTGCCACCATTGTAACCCATACTGACCCACGTCTCATCTACTGAAAAGTTTGCAGTCTGGGCCTGCTCCCTTAGAGAGGCCTGTCCAGCGGTGATTGTCCTCCAGTGTTCCCCAGGCCACACCTTGCATCCCATCACACTCAAAGGCAGGAACTATAGCCAAGAGCCCTTTGTTCTACCCAGTGACTAATAATTTGAGGATGACGACTGACCCTCTTCACTGGATCTTGCCAACCAGTGATGTATGACGGAGACACTAGTGTCATTATCTACCTCGAAGAAGGAGGTTAAGACATTTGAGTTCCTGGAAAATTCAATGTGAAGTCTTACCCGGAGACGGTCATTCATAGACCAGTAATGAGTGGAATGAATGTGAAAGATACAACACACACACACACACACACACACAATACAACACACACACACACACACAATACAGTTGAGTGGATTCAGTAGGTAAAGAAAACTCATCCTAAAAATAAAAACGACATTAGGTTGATATTTACCATTAGGTCCAACAGTGTTATATGTTGACAGATGACGTTGAAATTCTAAGAACATTGACTTGTGAAATATCAACTTTGTCAGAATGTGAACATTACTGTGAGGTCCTAGTGTTATGCACTAAAACAAGGGATAGGGATTAGGTTTTGGGATAGAAGAATGCACATTGGAATGTTGGAGGGTCAGAGCTCTACACCCTGGAGCCGCTGCAGCCATAAGAAGCAAGTAATCCTGATGCTGGACAAGCTGGCCTGTCACCTGGCCATCTTGTCAAGCATCAGGATCTCTGTTTCTGAAAGCATTTTTAAAACCAATTGTCTGCAATCAGGCTTGACCACATCTGATGCCTGTCCTGGATTTAATGCAGTCGCACCCTGCATTGCCTTCAAATAGGTAACAGTCACACGTGTGCCATCTTCTCCCCTTAAATTGCAATCTTATAATCATGTCCAGAAAGGAAAGCCCACGAGTCACTGTCACCAGCATACTTACCTAAAGTTTAGGTCGTGTGGTATTATATGTCAACATCATAATGACATTTTGAACGTGTCAACATTTTGTTGTCAACATCCTGACCAGAATCTTCTCTTGGAAAGTCTGGTAGACTCCTGAATTTTTTGCCAAAGCTCTCCCCCACTCCCGTGAGAGTAGGCCAACCCTTCCGAGGGTTTGATGAGGATGTCACTCGTGGTGAAACGCGTCACTACGCTCTGAACCAGCATTGTGATGCTCTGACTTGCAGGGCCTAATGATGCGTTTGGTTAGAAGGGTACTACAAGTCCCAGTATAAAGAATACAGATGCGTCACATAGTTGACCCTGTGTAATAACCATAAAGCTGTATTTAACAGCAATCCAAAAATATATATACTGGTAAGTTAATTGGCGCCCAATAAAAAATGAACCCAAGTGTAAATGTGTGTGCGCGTGTATGTGGTACAGAATATAGAGTGTAAGCTCTTCGCCAGTCTGTGCAGATGTCATTTCAAATGTCAACCTTATGAAACTGTCAACATTCCTCACGTGCCGACATCAGACCTGTCAACATTGTGTCAACTCACTGAGTATATCCCCTGTAAACACATCTCTTCCATTGTTAGTGAGTGGGATAATTCTAGCTATAAACTACTATATAACCTATCAGCGACCACCTATGGCTAAATGAATGTCACTGACCAACATTTCTTTTCCCTTTTTTTTTTTTTTTTTAAATCTTCAGGAAACAGAATAACGACAGCAAAATACTCACAGAGAAATCCCATTTATATACACTTAGAAACGTTATTCAGCAAACATTTCCAGTATATAAGAAACATCTCTCAGGTACATAAATAAGAGCAGGAAGAAAGTCATGTTTGGAAATAATAAATGGAACAACTAGATTATACTATTGAGTGCTAGCATAGACTTATAGATCAGGCAGACTGGGAAGGAAAACCGGCTATTATCTATTCACGTGAATGAATCTGGGTGAACTTTTTGATGTTTAATAAAGTTGGATTTCTCCGTAAAGCATTTCCCACAGTCAGAGCATCGAAATGGCTTCTCACCTCTGTGACTTCTCTGATGTTTAATAAGAAAACCTTCCTGTGTAAAACATTTCTTGCAAGTTGGACACGGGAATGTTTGTTTATCGGCATGTGTTTTCTGATGTTTATGGAGACTCGACTTCTGGGTAAAACTTTTCTCACACTCAGAGCATGAAAATGGCTGATCCTCTGTGTGACTTCTCTGGTGGTTGATGAGATTGGACTTGTGCGTAAAACATTTCCCACACTTGGAGCACTTAAATGGCTTCTCACCTGTGTGAATGATCTGATGCGCTACAAGATTTGATTTAATGGTAAAACATTTTCCACACATAGAACACGGAAATGGCTTCTCCCCTGTGTGAGTTCTCTGATGTCGACTAAGTTTTGCTTTCTGCGGGAAGCATTTCCCGCAGTCGGGACACGAAAATGGTTTCTCGCCCGTGTGAATTCTCTGGTGTTTAAGAAGATTTGATTTCTGGGTAAAACATTTTCCACACTCAGAGCATGCAAATGGCTTTTCACCAGTGTGAATTCTCTGATGTTTTATAAGAAATTCCTTGCGTGTAAAACATTTTCCACACTCAGAACATGAAAATGGATGTTCCCCCGTGTGAGTCCTCTGATGATTAATAAGATTTGATTTGTGTGTAAAACATTTCCCACATTTTGAACATGAAAAAGGCTGTTCGCCAGTGTGAATTCTCTGATGTTTAATAAGACCCGATTTCTGTGTAAAACATTTCCCGCATTCAGAACAGGAAAATGGCTGCTCTCCGGTATGAATTCTCTGATGATTAATAAGATTTGATTTATGGGTAAAACATTTCCCGCACTTAGAGCAAGGAAACGGCTTCTCTCCTGTGTGAATGATCTCATGCGCAACAAGATTTGACTTAATTGTAAAACATTTTCCACACATAGAACACGGAAATGGCTTCTCACCGGTGTGAATCCTCTGATGTCGAATAAGTTTTGCTTTCTGCGGAAAACATTTCCCGCAATCAGAACATGAAAACGGCTTCTCGCCTGTGTGAATCCTCTGGTGTTTCAGAAGATCGGATTTCTGCGTAAAACATTTCCCACACTCAGAGCACGGAAATGGCCTCTCCCCGTTGTGCATTTTCTGGTGTATGACCAGAGTTGATTTCAGGGTAAAACATTTCCCGCACTGGGAGCATCGAAATGGCTTCTCTCCTGTGTGAATTCTCTCGTGTTTGAGGAAATCTGATTTCTGGGCAAATTTTTTCCCACATTCAGAGCATGGAAATGTTTTACCACCTCTATAAACTACTTTAAGTATAGCGACATCTGAATTGTCACGATTAGAGGGGTCAGAGGATGCATTTGGTATAATGAGGGTTCTGTCTGCAGCATCTTGTTTGATGTCATTATTGTCCATGTCATCGCAATTGGAAATGTGATGTCCCTCCAGGAAGGTTTCACTGGTGTCTCCATCTGCTGGAAATAAGAACATATAGGATTTGACCAGATCTTGTTGAAGAAACAAATGCAAATAATTCTATTTATGTTCCTTATGCACAGTTCACCATACTATCTGTAATAGTGTAAATTATATACTAACTATCAGTAGCCTATATGGCAGGGCTAACAGAAATGGCTTTCTTCCTTTCTCCTGACTATCCAACTGTGTCAGGGCCGGATTAAGCCTTCGGGGAGGCCCGGGTTACTTTAGACCCCTCCCTCTGGTCATTACTGACCGCAAACTACACGGTAGAATATTACACTGTCAAAACACAGTAAAGGCAGTATAAACATGGTCAATGGGTAACTGCAGGGTGGATAAATATAATATATATATATACTCTATAGGAGCCCTGACAGGCTCAGCGCTGCCTCTAATTAAAAACCCTCCCATGACGAGGCCGTTGCTGCTGCTGTCCTCCATGGGCCTGAGAAGCATACGATGAGCTCCACAAAGCAAAGCTCAGCACAAGCCTCTCAGCCTCTGACCTCTTGTGCAAAGTCGCATGGGACTTGGTCAACTCCCAGTAATGCACTGGGAACCTTCTGGAAAGCCCTCAGTGCGAATGGCTTGCAGGTTCTTTCCTAGTGGCCTAGGATTGGCCTTTACTTCTCTACACGCTGATTGGTCCAGAGTGGGAAGTGCCTTCATCACAGCATAGGGGCTCAGGGTATGGGGCATTGGGTCGACCACAGACGGTGCACTGGGGGGGGGGGGTCTGTGATGTCAGCTCCGGCCCCGGTCAGCCTGATTTTTTTGCACAAGACGGAGTAGGTTACGGGGTACTTAGTACTGATCCTTGTGAAGCCATATTGGAGGATCCTGGGGTGGGGCTCCAGGTGACATGATTTAAAGCAGATGCTATTATCATGTAAGTGTAGTACAGAGACGCCTTGCAATGCTGGTGGCTTACATATTACAGATATGGTTTGGTATTTCTCCACGCCTGACATGGCTGGATCATCAATACCTGGCCAGCGAATACGGGCTCGGGGTATCATGTATGCTACCACAAGGCAGAGGCGCACCAGTCCCACACAGAGAGTAACTGTCACAGACCTTAGCAATGGCCTCTGCTACCCCTATGACACCGTTTGGTTACTAGGAGATCCTGGTGGATTAGCTGCCCATCAGCGATTTATGGTGGTCTCCTGCAGCCGCAGCATTGGTGCATGGCCAGCGGGGAACAGACCAATCATCATTGTGGAACAGCTGTAGTACACATAGGGCAGATGTGCCATCTGCAGGCTATAACTGGTACTGCATGCCGCTATGGGATGTGCCCTCTGCAGGCTGTAATTGGCACTGCACTCTGCTTTGGGATGTGCCCTCTGCAGGCTGTAACTGTTATTGCACGCTGCTATTGGTTGTGCCCTCTGCAGGCTGTAACTGGTACTGCACGCTGCTACGGGATGTGCCCTCTGCAGGCTGTAACTGGTGCTGCACGCTGCTATGGGATGTGCCCTCTGCAGGCTGTAACTGGTACTGCACGTTGCTATGGGATGTGCCCTCTGCAGGCTGTAACTGGTACTGCACGGTGCTATGGGATGTGCCCTCTGCAGGCTGTAACTGGTAGTGCACGCTGCTATCGGATGTGCCCTCTGCAGGCTGTAACTGGTACTGCGCGCTGCTATCGGATGTGCCCTCTGCAGGCTGTAACTGGTACTGCACGCCACTATGGGATGTGCTCCCTGCAGGCTGTAACTGGTGCCGCACGCCGCTATGGGATGTGCCCTCTGCAGGCTGTAACTGGTGCCGCACGCCGCTATGGGATGTGCTCCCTGCAGGCTGTAACTGGTGCCGCACGCCGCTATGGGATGTGCCCTCTGCAGGCTGTAACTGGTACTGCGCGCCGCTATGGGATTTGCCCTCTGCAGGCTGTAACTGGTACTGCACGCCACTATGGGATGTGCTCCCTGCAGGCTGTAACTGGTGCTGCACACCGCTATGGGATGTGCCCTCTGCAGGCTGTAACTGGTACTGCACGCTGCTATGGGATGTGCCCTCTGCAGGCTGTAACTGGTACTGCATGCTGCTATGGGATGTGCCCTCTGCAGGCTGTAACTGGTAGTGCACGCTGCTATGGGATGTGCCCTCTGCAGGCTGTAACTGGTGCTGCATGCTGCTATGGGATGTGCCCTCTGCAGGCTGTAACTGGTAGTTCACCTGTGCTGGTATCTGTGGGGATTTCCTCCTCCTTACATGGCTGATCACCCATCACATACGTCTCTTCTTCATCTTCTTCCTCCTCCTCCTCTACTTTAACAACAATCAGGTCTTCAATCTACAGATCATAAACACATTAAATGAATTGTGATTAGACAGTAGATTATCAGTGTGTAAAACCCACAGTCCTTCCACAGGCCATATATTGTGTATGGATGCCACATGTAAGGGTGGTGGGGATAGGAAGAGGGACAGAGCAGTGTGTATGGACTGAGGCTGAGGAGGGGGGGTGCACTACAGTACAGCCAGTGTGTATGGATTCCATGGGGGGGGGGGTGGATTGCGGTACAGTATTGCACTGTGTACGGATGCCATGTGTAAGGGTGTGGATATAGTATGTGGTACAGTACAGCACTGTGTATGGATGCAGTGTGCAAGGTTGGGGGTAGGTTGTGGTGCTGTACAGGACGGTGTATGGATGCTGTGTGTAAGGGTGTGGATATTGTATGTGGTACAGTACAGCACTGTGTATGGATGCAGTGTGCAAAGTTGGGGGTAGGATGTGGTGCAGTACAGGACTGTGTATGGATGCTGTTTGTAAGGGTGTGGATATAGTATGTGGTACAGTACAGCACTGTGTAATGGTGTGGATATAGTATGTGGTACAGTACAGCACTGTGTAATGGTGTGGATATAGTATGTGGTACAGTACAGCACTGTATGCATGCAGTGTGTAAGGGCGTGGATATAGTATGTGGTACAGCACAGCACTGTATGTATGTATGTATGTATGTATGTATGCAGTTGTAAGTGTGTGGATATAGTATGTGGTACAGTACAGCACTGTGTAATGGTGTGGATATAGTATGTGGTACAGTACAGCACTGTGTAATGGTGTGGATATAGTATGTGGTACAGTACAGCACTGTATGCATGCAGTGTGTAAGGGCGTGGATATAGTATGTGGTACAGCACAGCACTGTATGTATGTATGTATGTATGTATGTATGTATGTATGTATGCAGTTGTAAGTGTGTGGATATAGTATGTGGTACAGTACAGCACTGTGTATGGCTACTGTGTGTAAGGGTGTGGATATAGTATGTGGTACAGTACAGCACTGTGTATGGATGCAGTGTGCAAGGTTGGGGGTAGGTTGTGGTGCAGTACAGGACTGTGTATGGATGCTGTGTGTAAGGGTGTGGATATTGTATGTGGTACAGTACAGCACTGTGTATGGATGCAGTGTGCAAGGTTGGGGGTAGGTTGTGGTGCAGTACAGGACTGTGTATGGATTCTGTTTGTAAGGGTGTGGATATAGTATGTGGTACAGTACAGCACTGTGTAATGGTGTGGATATAGTATGTGGTACAGTACAGCACTGTGTAATGGTGTGGATATAGTATGTGGTACAGTACAGCACTGTGTAATGGTGTGGATATAGTATGTGGTACAGTACAGCATTGTATGCATGCAGTGTGTAAGGGTGTGGATATAGTATGTGGTACAGCACAGCACTGTATATATGTATGCAGTTGTAAGTGTGTGGATATAGTATGTGGTACAGTACAGCACTGTGTATGGCTACTGTGTGTAAGGGTGTGGATATATTATGTGGTACAGTACAGCACTGTATGTATGCAGTGTGCAAGGGTGGGAATATAGTATGTGGTACAGTACAGCACTGTGTATGGATGAAGTGTGTAAGGGTGTGGCTGTAGTATGTGGTACACTACAGCACTGTGTATGGATGCAGTGTGTAAGAGTGGGGATATAAGATGTGATACAGCACTGTACATGGATTCAGTGTGTATGGGTGAGGGGGGGGGGGAGGATGAGGTACAGTACAGACAGTGTATAGATGCTTTATGCTTGTTTCCACCTACCTGACACGCCTGCAGGATATCATCATTCTCTGTGTGGTCCTGGGAATACAGAGGACGGGGACATCTCTCTGGGGTATTCCTGTTACTGGCCCCATCTGTAGGAGACACACAGTGACTGAGTACATTGTATATATGTCATTATCCTGGGAATACAGAGGATGGGGACATCTCTCTGGGGTATCTCTGTTACTGGGCCCATCTGTAGGAGACACACAGTGACTGAGGACATTGTATATATGTGATTATCCTGGGAATACAGAGGACGGGGACATCTCTCTGGGGTATCTCTGTTACTGGGCCCATCTGTAGGAGACACACAGTGACTGAGGACATTGTATATATGTGATTATCCTGGGAATACAGAGGACGGGGACATCTCTCTGGGGTATTCCTGTTACTGGCCCCATCTGTAGGAGACACGCAGTGACTGAGTACATGGTATATATGTGATTACACTGGGAATACAGAGGACGGGGACATCTCTCTGGGGTATCTCTGTTACTGGGCCCATCTGTAGGAGACACACAGTGACTGAGTACATTGTATATATGTGATTATCCTGGGAATACAGAGGACGGGGACATCTCTCTGGGGTATCTCTGTTACTGGGCCCATCTGTAGGAGACACACAGTGACTGAGGACATTGTATATATGTGATTATCCTGGGAATACAGAGGACGGGGACATCTCTCTGGGGTATTCCTGTTACTGGCCCCATCTGTAGGAGACACGCAGTGACTGAGTACATGGTATATATGTGATTACACTGGGAATACAGAGGATGGGGACATCTCTCTGGGGTATCTCTGTTACTGGGCCCATCTGTAGGAGACACACAGTGACTGAGGACATTGTACATATGTGATTATCCTGGGAATACAGAGGACGGGGACATCTCTCTGGGGTTTTCCTGTTACTGGCCCCATCTGTAGGAGACACGCAGTGACTGAGTACATGGTATATATGTGATTATCCTGGGAATACAGAGGACGGGGACATCTCTCTGGGGTATTCCTGTTACTGGCCCCATCTGTAGGAGACACACAGTGACTGAGGACATGGTATATCTGTGATTATCCTGGGAATTCAGAGGACGGGGACATCTCTCTTGGGTATTCCTGGTACTGGGCCCATCTGTAGGAGACACACAGTGACTGAGGACATGGTATATATGTGATTATCCTGGGAATACAGAGGACGGGGACATCTCTCTGGGGGTATTCCTGTTACTGGCCCCATCTGTAGGAGACACGCAGTGACTGAGTACATTGTATATATGTGATTATCCTGGGAATACAGAGGACGGGGACATCTCTCTGGGGTATTCCTGTTACTGGCCCCATCTGTAGGAGACACACAGTGACTGAGGACATTGTATATATATGATTATCCTGGGAATAGAGAGGACGGGGACATCTCTCTGGGGTATTCCTGTTACTGGGCCCATCTGTAGGAGACACACAGTGACTGAGGACATTGTATATATGTGATTATCCTGGGAATACAGAGGACGGGGACATCTCTCTGGGGTATTCCTGTTACTGGGCCCATCTGTAGGAGACACACAGTGACTGAGGACATTGTATATATGTGATTATCCTGGGAATACAGAGGACGGGGACATCTCTCTGGGGTATTCCTGTTACTGGGCCCATCTGTAGGAGACACGCAGTGACTGAGTACATTGTATATATGTGATTATCCTGGGAATACAGAGGACGGGGACATCTCTCTGGGGTATTCCTGTTACTGGGCCCATCTGTAGGCGACACACAGTGACTGAGTACATTGTATATATGTGATTATCCTGGGAATACAGAGGACGGGGACATCTCTCTGGGGTATTCCTGTTACTGGGCCCATCTGTAGGAGACACGCAGTGACTGAGGACATTGTATATATGTGATTATCCTGGGAATACAGAGGACGGGGACATCTCTCTGGGGTATTGCGGTTACTGGGCCCATCTGTAGGAGACACGCAGTGACTGAGGACATTGTATATATGTGATTATCCTGGGAGTACAGAGGACGGGGACATCTCTCTGGGGTATTCCTGTTACTGGGCCCATCTGTAGGAGACACACAGTGACTGAGTACATTGTATATATGTGATTATCCTGGGAATACAGAGGACGGGGACATCTCTCTGGGGTATCTCTGTTACTGGGCCCATCTGTAGGAGACACTCAGTGACTGAGAACATGGTATATATGTGATTATCCTGGGAATACAGAGGACGGGGACATCTCTCTGGGGTATTCCTGTTACTGGGCCCATCTGTAGGAGACACGCAGTGACTGAGGACATGGTATATATGTGATTATCCTGGGAATACAGAGGACGGGGACATCTCTCTGGGGTATTGCTGTTACTGGGCCCATCTGTAGGAGACACGCAGTGACTGAGGACATGGTATATATGTGATTATCCTGGGAATACAGAGGACGGGGACATCTCTCTGGGGTATTCCTGTTACTGGGCCCATCTGTAGGAGACACTCAGTGACTGAGAACATGGTATATATGTGATTATCCTGGGAATACAGAGGACGGGGACATCTCTCTGGGGTATTCCTGTTACTGGTCCCATCTGTAGGAGACACACAGTGACTGAGGACATGTTATATATGTGATTCTCCTGGGAATACAGAGGACAGGGACATGTCTCTGGGGTATTCCTGTTACTGGGCCCATCTGTAGGAGACACACAGTGACTGAGTACATGGTATATATGTGATTATCTAGGGAGTACAGAGGACGGGGACATCTCTCTGGGGTATTCCTGTTACTGGGCCCATCTGTAGGAGACACACAGTGACTGAGGACATGGTATATATGTGATTATCCTGGGAATACAGAGGACGGAGACATCTCTCTGGGGTATTCCTGTTACTGGGCCCATCTGTAGGAGACACACAGTGACCGAGGACATGGTATATATGTGATTATCCTGGGAATACAGAGGACGGAGACATCTCTCTGGGGTATTCCTGTTACTGGGCCCATCTGTAGGAGACACACAGTGACTAAGGACATGTTATATATGTGATTCTCCTGGGAATACAGAGGACAGGGACATGTCTCTGGGGTATTCCTGTTACTGGGACCATCTGTAGGAGACACACAGTGACTGAGTACATGGTATATATGTGATTATCTAGGGAGTACAGAGGACGGGGACATCTCTCTGGGGTATTCCTGTTACTGGGCCCATCTGTAGGAGACACACAGTGACTGAGGACATGGTATATATGTGATTATCCTGGGAATACAGAGGACGGAGACATCTCTCTGGGGTATTCTTGTTACTGGGCCCATCTGTAGGAGACACACAGTGACCGAGGACATGGTATATATGTGATTATCCTGGGAATACAGAGGACGGAGACATCTCTCTGGGGTATTCCTGTTACTGGGCCCATCTGTAGGAGACACACAGTGACCGAGGACATGGTATATATGTGATTATCAGATGCTGTGTATCTAGGTGGCCCCATAGCTGCTCTCTCCATTACAATTCATGAGTCTCCACTTACCCAATGATGTGAAGGGCCGGTGATTCTCCATCATCATGTCCGTGTATCCTTGCATTAATGATCTATAAGGAATAATTACCCTATAGACTTTAACCTCTTCTGAAAGGATTTGTATAATTTTTCATTTTATTTTTATATAGTTTTATTTACCCAGAAAGCTCCATTAAATACTACAGCAGGGAAAATGAATCTGGTTATGGGTCATTATAGTTCAACTGAGGGGGTAGACCACTAAATCAGGCGCATCACATGTTGACATGACAAGGGTTGGGAAAGTGGGAGGGGGATTTGTTATAACCCTCTATGCCAGTGGTTTTCAACCACGGTCCTTAAGGACCCCCAACAGTGCACATTTTCCAGGTCTCCACACAGAATCACAGGTGAAATAATTAGCTCCACCTGTGATAATTTAAAATGTGTCAGTGAATAATGAGTGCACCTGTCAGGCGACCTGAAACACGTGCACTGTGGGGGGTCCTTGAGAACCGAGGTTGAGAACCATTGCTCTATGCAATTCAACAGGGGGCGGTAGAGCATTACGGGGTCAGGGTACACAACAAACAATAGATCAATACACCCAGGTTTTGCCCCAGGGCAGCAGTAGTGCCCCTGCCCTGAGGCACCTGTCGGCAGATCCGCTGCATGGAAATGGATGTATTTGCTGGCTGCCCTTGGATATGACACAGAGCAGCTCTATGCTGTGTGCTATGGCCCCTTTGTGTCCCCTTTACATCATATATGGCTGTTATGCATGAAATGCTGATACAAAGACCCTGTGATAGATAACAAATTACCTGTTACTCCGGGGGCCCGGCCTTCCATAGGGCCACCGGCGACTCTTGACTCCCGGAGGACCCAGCTGGGCTACATTTACTGTGATCCGCTAATCCCCTTTAAAAGGTAAAAGAAACGTCGTCCTCTTCGGGTGTAACGTCACTTCCGCCATTTGAAACGCAAGCAGGAAGTCAACGTGATAAAAAGCGTCTGTGTGGGCGAAAATGGAACGCAAACCCGGAAGTGACAGGTTTTCAGCGCTGGTCAGCTAGATGGAGAGGAAGCTCATTAATATTAAGTAGTATAACTGAATATTCAGAGGTTTCAGGGAGTAGGCGTCTCCCTGCCGTCCTCATCTCTTTTCTATCAATCTCCATCCTCTATTACCTGCAGAATATCAGTGTGTGCGCTCACCTGTTACCCAGTGTGGAAGTCACGTGGTGCCCGACCTCATGGAAGGAGGAACTGGAGTCTCTTGATTTCACACAAGAAAAGTTCACATTGAACCTACATTGTATTTAATACTTAAAACAAAAAAAAAAACCACAACAACAATCCCCTCCGCCGACGGCCTCAGGCACACTTACCCCTTGTTGACATTTTGGATGTCTTCATGTGTTTGCATGGGAAATCTATCCTCCTTACAGAATACCCCACAAGGCTCAGTGTTAGGGCCACATGAGTGGTGAAGAAGCGGTCTTATATCGAAGTACTTAATAACCCATAAATATAACGGTGAAATAATTCCACGCCAACACTATCCGGTGCAATGACTGACCATGCTTTACTTAAAATATAGCGTAATTACATGTATAGCAAATGCAGGCGGACACAAATAACAGAGGATTGGCCAATACCTCAACAATAAATCAAAATCAAAATGGAAACCTAACCGGGACAGAGATCAGCCAGACACCTCTGGCCCACCTTCCAACGTGACGTCCTCTCTCCTCAGCTGCCTGGCCCCTCCCTCATTTATTTCAATATTTATTCAAATTCATATAAGTATCAAGTCTTATTGGCCAGCTTGGCCTTCAGTCAGAATGCGGCCATTAATTCACCCATCCTCCGGTTCCCAGGTAGGAACTTGCCCAAGCTAGCTTGTTATTCGCTTCTTCTGTCCATGAGCTGTTCGTAATATGATTGTATGTCCCAAAAATAGGTTTAACGCACCCCCCCACTATCCACGCCACCCTGAAGCGTGGCGAGCGGCGGCAGAACGCGTCCTCCGACTTTTTCATTACCCCACTATCCACGTCGGCGTTGAGCTGATTTTATATTGTGTGGCGAGCCACCGAGCCCAAAGCGTGGCGAGCCCCACGAGGGGACGCGGATTACTTTGCATGTATTCCGCATGCACTCACCACACTATATACAATCAACTCCACGCCGACATGGATAGTGGGGTAATGAAAAGTCAGAGGACGCGTTCCGCCGCCGCTCGCCACGCTTCGGGGTGGCGTGGATAGTGGGGGGGGGGGGGGGGAGGGTGCCTTAAACCTATTTTTGGGACATACAATCATATTATTGTATACCTAATGTCATGGCATAGCACCCCAGAAAATCGGATGCGATTTTGTGGGAGGTGCGATGCCATGCGATGAGATGGCCCTGGGGACATAAGCAGTGAATAAATTAACGTAAAAATCGCATCTCATCGCATGCCACTAAAATGGCATGCGATGCAATTTTTTTGACGCAGAATACCCTCTACGCAATTAACGTAGTGGGCGCCGTGCTAGGAAACAGGTACCAAACAATGTTGTTGTTTTTTTTATATATAAGGGTGAGGGAACACCCGAGAAGACGCCCAAACCCCCCCCACACACACACACACACACACACACACTTTTCGATTGGCTTATGGGCTATTCAATTAAAGAGAACGGATGGCCATCGATAGCTAAAACTATCGATGGTTGTCCATCACATAGTTTGTAACTAGCGATGGTGACTGCACCGCCGGCCATCCCTAGTCACTGTACCTTCAATATCACGTTCCTAATCTTATAAAACGAAAAACAGCTTGTATAGAACATTCGGCCATTAAGGTAATATTTTAATCCTTACGCCATTTCAAGATCACTTTTACTTATTCCTGGTGACAAAATGGATGCTGCATCAGACAATCCCCTGCCGATGTATACAGTATTAAGAAAACTGAAGCATACATTTATCGGTGCGTTGATTTCTGTTTATCAGTGGGAAATGGCGCCTGAGGACTATTAGGATGTTTTGAGGAAATAAGGAGAGCGCCTACAGCAGGCATGTCCATGCTAAAACTGTGGCAAGGCATGCTGGGATGTGTAGTTTCAAAACAGCTGGAGGGCCGCATTTTGGACATGCCTGACCTACAGGATCGAAGTTTTGCTACACTGCAAATATACTTTCTTCACTCTCTAATTGTGTTATGGTGCCCATACACGTGAGATGTTGTGGCGATTTCGAATAAATCGCCGCAACAAATTGCATGGGTTCCCCTACGCGATGCACATGCCCACTGGTCAAATCTCACATTGGGCCAGATTCTCTAAGCTTCAAAAGTGATAAAATGGAGAGTGATAAACAGCCAGCCAATCAGCTCCTGGCTGACATTTTTCAAACACAGCCTGTGACATGCCAGGTAGGAGCTGATTGGCTGGCTGTTTATCATTCTCCATTTTATCACTTTTGAAGCTTAGAGAATCTGGCCCAGTGACAGATATTATGTGCAGCACATTATGGCTGAGCCAAGCAGAGGCAGAGGGCCAGCAAGTCTTTTGAAATGTTTATTTCAAATTCTGCCGCCCACTCCACTGACCACCGATGCCCGCCAGCACCTATCGCAGGTGGCATGCAACATCGGGTGCTGAAAAAAAAAAAGCACTTCAGATGCGATGGGAAATCGCAATCACATTCGATCGCACAAGTGTATGGGCACCATTAGAGATTGTGTGACAAAGTCATGGGTGAAATTACAGAGATGTGTCTTAAAGGGGTGTAGGGCCCCATTTGTCAGGTAACATTTGCGGCTAAATCCAGTTAACCGCAAATATTAAGTGTCCCCTGAATTTATTAAAGGGGACCACAGCTCCGATCCCTGCTGCGATCCCCCCAATGTATCAACATCGGGCAGCCTGGGTTCGCACCCCATCGCCATTCTACACATCGCACTGCCCGGGCGGCAGTGCTGTGATATTGCGCCCAGATCGCATTGTAAATGCAATCAATGATACATGGGCCCCTTAGAACCCTCTGAGTTCATGAATAAAATGTCCTAGTCCCAAAGATCTCGGGCCCTTGTGAGGAGAATGCTTGGTCAGCGCTCACTTCCTGCTTCCCAGAGCAATTCGTGCACCAACACCGTTCGTGGGAGGCTAAGCTTTGGTACTGAGTGTAGGCGACACAGGGGAGAGATGCTCATTACATTTACATTGTATCGTTCTTTTCTTCTACTTTTTTTTACATTTCTTTCAATTTGCATTTATTACATCTCATCTCTATTCTAGAGCATTCAATTCACCGGTCATCTTTCCGGTATACATTGGGTCGACCACTGAAGAGCGACACGGTCAACATGTTGAGCCGTCAGGCGGTATCTCGTGCCCTACAATCCACTAGGGCAGGGGAACCGTCAGGCCCTCCAGCTGTTGTTGAACTACACATCCCAGCATGCCTTGCAACAGATTTAGCATGGCCAAAAAGCAAAACTGTAGCAGGGCATTCTGGGATGTGTAGTTCTTCAACAGCTGGCGGGCCGAAGGTTCTCCATTCCTGCACCAGGGCATGGAGGGAGGATATAATAGTTTGCCGAGTTCGCCCGAGGCACGGCGAGCGCAGCGGTGCACTTTATCGGTGTCCATGTCGACACTGTCGGCAATTGGGACAAAAACCATGAAAAACACATGCTTGTGTTAACCTTTTGACCTTTTTCAAGTGTCCACCTTCAGTAGTCGACCTTTATTTGGTCGACGCAATGACCTATACCAGATCTTTCCTTTGCTTCTATGTCTAGGTTAGAATTTTGTTAAAGTAGACTACAGGCAGGATGGAATGATGAAAAAACATGAAAAACTCATGTCCACCTTTTAAAAGGTAAATAACAATAGTTACTATAAACATGGAGACACCTTTATATCAGGATAACACATTGCAGCTTTCCCCACATTCAGAGCATGAAAAACAGTTCCCGAATGATGTGAGCTCTGGTGGCGAATAAGGTTTGACTTTTGGGTAAAACAATTGCCGCACTCGGAGCAGGAAAACGGCTTCTTGCCAGTGTGAATTTTCTGATGCTCAACGAGATACGGTCGTTGGGTAAAACATTTCCCACAATCAGGACACGAGAACGGCTTCTCGCTGCTGTGAATTTTCTGATGTTGGACCAGGTTTGATTTATGAGTAAAACATTTTCCGCACTCGGGACACTGAAACGGCTTCTCTCCCGTGTGTATCCTCTGATGTATAATAAGATTTGATTTTATGGTGAAGCATTTACCACACACGGAACACGGAAATGGTCTCGGAGCTGTGTGAATTCTCTGATGCCTCGCAGGGTTTGTATCGATTGTAAAACATTTCCTTAAGTCATTGCATGGAAACAGCTTCTCTTCGCTGTGATTTTTCTGATGTCTGGTGAGGTCTGATATATGCATAAAACATTTCCCACACTGAGGACATGGAAACGGCCGCTCGTCGGAGTGATTCTTCTCATGTTTGACAAGATTGGATTTATTGGTAAAACATTTCCCACAAGCAGAGCATGCAAACGGCTTCTTGCCGATGTGAATCCTCTGGTGTTGAACAAGGTTGGATTTATGAGTAAAGCATTTCCCACACTGAGAACATGAAAATGGCTTCTCCCCTGTGTGAGTTCTCTGATGTACAGTAAGGTTTGAGTTTTGTGTAAAACATTTCCCACACTCAGAACACGCAAATACTTTGCGAGCTCTGTTATAGATGCGATGTGCGACATTGTTGGAGATTACTGGATACTTCTTAGGATTATACAGATCAGAGGATATATCTGCACTGTGCAGCACTGGATGTATATCTGGTATAATGGCATTTTCTCCCGGATAATCTCGCATGACGCCATAATCTTTTATGTCACAATCTGGAAATAACATGAGAGGTTCCTCTGGAATATTCCAGCTCTTAAATCCATCTGTTGGGAATAAAACAGTATTTTCACTCTTTCAGGAACTCTAATAATATGGTTTTACATTCCCCAAAAAGTTTCACTCCTAAGTTCTAATAATAGTTGTAACACTGTAGGGGAACTGGATGCCTTTTCCTGGGGTAGAAGGCAGCAGCTGAGAAATCATACAAGTCCAGTCTTTGGGGTGCAACTGGCCGCAACCAGTTTTATTCAGCAGAAAATAAAAATAAACGTCCCCGCAGGTCGTGCAAAGAGCAACTGCACAACAGGGATGTAAGTAAAAATGGTATAGATGGACACAAGCATTAGGTCGACAGGCGCACGATCGACAGGCACAAAGGTTGACATGAAGTCTTTTTTCCCTTCAGACCGACTTGCGTCATACTTTACCATCCAAGTGGGCATAGAGTTAGATTATAATACTGTGCCCGAAGCATGGCGTGCGCACACTGTACACTTATTTGGGGGTCATGATGACCTAGGTAGACTAAGCCACCCAAAAGTGAGAAACTCCTGTCGCCCTTGGTAACCGTTTAATTTTCCCGCCAACCTAACACTTGTATCTAACTTTCATTTGCTTAGACGGGCTCGGCTAAGTGTACTCAAACATAACATGACCGATCTAGACAGCCGACAGTACCGTAACACAGTGATGGGGAGGCTTAGGCCCTCCAGCTGTTGTTGAACTACACTTCCCAGCATGCCCTGCATCAGTTTTAGCATAGGCAAATAGAAAACTGTAGCAGGGCATGCTGGGATGTGTAGTTCAACAACAGCTGGAGTGTCAAGGTTAGCCATCAGTGGACTAGGGGCAAGGTTTATGTTAGGCCCTGGGGAAGGATTAGGCATTGGGGAGAGAGTTTAGCACTAGGGGGGTAAGGATTTAGGTTAGGCTCAGGCTGCGCGAGAGGAGGGTCAGGGGTATAAAAGACTATGGGGTAGAGGTATGAATCCTTAACAGCAGCAGTTATCGCTTCCTCCAACTGTATGAGGTGGCGGTTTACGGGCAGAGGTTATCGTTTTTCTGCATTAACGTTTTACCGCTAACTGTATTGCCCTCTTGCCCTTAGCCTAATGTACGACCCGTGTGCAGGATGCGAACGAGTCGTTATTTGTAGGTGTCCTCGTCGGCATCTCCTGTCTGGTGCTACAGTTCTATTAGCTTATTCATTTATTTTGTTTTGTGTGTATTTTTCAATAAAGTTTTTTTTTTTTTTCTTCAAAAGTCATTCTATACTCGCTGGTGAGCATCCAATGAAATTCTTTCTAAAGCCACAAGTGAGGGAAGGGGCCAAGGGAAACATTGTGCGCAGCGCAGGGGGATTTGGCCGCAAAATTATAACCATTAAAGACAAAGAAAATACGTAACAGAGGAGAGATAACGATTATCGGTGATGACATGATACTACGTTTGGGGGGGGGGGGGGTGGGGGGGGGGGTGGGGGGGGGCATTTCTCCAAGTTAAGGCAGTAGCGGGAAAGGAAAATTCCAAACCCGTAAAAGGGATGTCCATAAATCTACCCCTATGGAACCATATTTTGTACATCATTCATTTGCAAAGAGGGGCGGGGGCTAAACTGACTGCTGCGAATTCACGGCTGTGCAATCAGCTCTGAATCGGGCCCAATGTAACAGCAGATCTGTCAGTCTTCTGAGGTGCCATCTTGTGAGCGGACAGGGATTGCTATAGCTTCATTTAAGGATGCACCCGCAATTACAGGGGTTCCCCTTACATACAGACGTGGTAACAGAAGTGTGCAGGAGTATATTGGTGCAAACACAAAGGGGCCTCTGCCACAGCTGGCAAATCCCTAAAGAAATCATTTCTATACCAACATACACGTGATTAACTTACCGGCCAAATGGAGCCGGCCGTCAGTAAATGGGCCACCCCAAGAGACCCCTCCATCATCGCCTGGAGGAAGAGGAGAGACATGATGTAACCAGTATAATGTATCCAACCACTGTACTGATTCCACAACTGATAACATTAGGCCTGATTCATAACTACAGTATACTGATACCTGTAGGGATCTCCTGCTCCTTACACTGCTGGTCACCCATCACATACGTCTCCTCTTCCTCTGTACCTTCTGCCTTCATATCAGTCACATACGTCGCCTCTTCTACCTCTATTTCTTCCACTTTAATATCTGTCAAATCGTCACCCTGAATAACATACAGCAATTACACAAGGTCTGATTTACGGAGCTGAACAGAAATAAGAAATCGTTTTTGTATTTGTCGAGACCCTCAGTAATTCCACCTACCTGATCCTCCTGTGAGACACTGAGATTCTCCTCTGTGTGGTCCTGGGAATACAGAGGACGGGGACATCTCTCTGGGGTATCCCTGTTACTGGGCCCATCTGTAGGAGACACACAGTGACTGAGGACATTGTATATATGTGATTATCCTGGGAATACAGAGGACGGGGACATCTCTCTGGGGTATCTCTGTTACTGGCCCCATCTGTAGGAGACACACAGTGACTGAGTACATTGTATATATGTGATTATCCTGGGAATACAGAGGACGGGGACATCTCTCTGGGGTATTCCTGTTACTGGCCCCATCTGTAGGAGACACGCAGTGACTGAGGACATGGTATATATGTGATTATCCTGGGAATACAGAGGACGGGGACATCTCTCTGGGGTATTCCTGTTACTGGGCCCATCTGTAGGAGACACACAGTGACTGAGGACATGGTATATATGTGATTATCCTGGGAATACAGAGGACGGGGACATCTCTCTGGGGTATCTCTGTTACTGGGCCCATCTGTAGGAGACACACAGTGACTGAGGACATGGTATATATGTGATTATCCTGGGAATACAGAGGACGGGGACATCTCTCTGGGGTATTCCTGTTACTGGGCCCATCTGTAGGAGACACGCAGTGACTGAGGACATGGTATATATGTGATTATCCTGGGAATACAGAGGACGGGGACATCTCTCTGGGGTATTCCTGTTACTGGCCCCATCTGTAGGAGACACGCAGTGACTGAGAACATGGTATATATGTGATTATCCTGGGAATACAGAGGACGGGGACATCTCTCTGGGGTATTCCTGTTACTGGCCCCATCTGTAGGAGACACGCAGTGACTGAGGACATTGTATATATGTGATTATCATGGGAATACAGAGGATGAGGACATCTCTCTGGGGTATTCCTGTTACTGGGCCCATCTGTAGGAGACACGCAGTGACTGAGGACATTGTGTGTGTGTAAATATATATATATATATATATATATATATATATATATGTATGTCAGCTTACTTGTGATGCTCTGGAATAAAATTCAGTTGAAAATTTTACTTCAATGGTGAGTGCCCTTTTCTTCTACTAATATATATATGTGATTATCAGATGCTGTGTATTTAGGTGGCCCCATAGCTGCTCTCTGCATTACACTAAATGACAGTCTCCTCTTACCCAGTGATGTGAGGGGCCGGTGATTCTCCATCATCACGTCCTTGTACAGACCCCTGTGTTCCTCTATATACTCCCACTCCTCCATGGAGAGATAGACAGTGACATCCTCACACCTTATAGGAACCTGACACACACAATGATACAGTCATCACCCTGTCACATCCCCCGGTGTTACTGTATAACGTCCCATTCCCACCAGTCACCTCTCCGGTCACATCCCCCGGTGTTACTGTATAACGTCCCATTCCCACCAGTCACCTCTCCGGTCACATCCCCTGATGTTACTGTATAATGTCCCATTCCCAGCAGTCACCTCTCCGGTCACATCCCCCGATGTTACTGTATAACGTCCCATTCCCAGCAGTCACCTCTCCGGTGTTACTGTATAACGTCCCACTCGCAGCAAGCACCTCTCCGGTCACATCCCCCGGTGTTACTGTATAACGTCCCATTCCCAGCAGTCACCTCTCCGGTGTTACTGTATAACGTCCCATTCCCACCAGGCACCTCTCCGGTCACATCCCCCGGTGTAACTGTATAATGTCCCATTCCCAGCTGTCACATCCCCCGGTGTTACTGTATAACATCCCATTCCCAGCTGTCACCTCTCCGGTCACATCCCCCGGTGTTACTGTATAACGCCCCATTCCCAGCAGTCACCTCTCCAGTCACATTCCCCGGTGTTACTGTATAACGTCCCATTCCCACCAGTCACCTCTCCTGTCACATCCCCCGGTGTTACTGTATAACGTCCCATTCCCACCAGTCACCTCTCCGGTCACATCCCCGGTGTTACTGTATAACGTCCCATTCCCAGCAGGCACCTCTCCGGTCACATCCCCCGTGTTACTGTATAATGTCCCATTCCCAGCAGGCACCTCTCCGGTCACATCCCCCGGTGTTACTGTATAACATCCCATTCCCAGCAGTCACCTCTCCGGTCACATCCCCCGGTGTTACTGTATAACGTCCCATTCCCAGCTGTCACATCCCCCGTTGTTACTGTATAACATCCCATTCCCAGCTGTCACCTCTCCGGTCACATCCCCCGGTGTTACTGTATAACGCCCCATTCCCAGCAGTCACCTCTCCAGTCACATTCCCCGGTGTTACTGTATAACGTCCCATTCCCACCAGTCACCTCTCCTGTCACATCCCCCGGTGTTACTGTATAACGTCCCATTCCCACCAGTCACCTCTCCGGTCACATCCCCGGTGTTACTGTATAACGTCCCATTCCCAGCAGGCACCTCTCCGGTCACATCCCCCGTGTTACTGTATAATGTCCCATTCCCAGCAGGCACCTCTCCGGTCACATCCCCCGGTGTTACTGTATAACATCCCATTCCCAGCAGTCACCTCTCCGGTCACATCCCTCTGTGTTACTGTATAACGTCCCATTCCCAGCTGTCACCTGTCCGGTCACATCCCACGGTGTTACTGTATAATGTCCCATTCCCAGCAGTCACCCCTCCGGTCACATCCCCCGGGGTTACTGTATAACGTCCCATTCCCAGCAGTCACCTCTCCGGTCACATCCCCCGGTGTTACTGTATAACGTCCCATTCCCAGCAGTCACCTCTCCGGTCACATCCCCCGTGTTACTGTATAACCTCCCATTCCCAGCAGTCACCTGTCCGGTCACATACCCCGGTGTTACTGTATAACGTCCTATTCCCAGCAGTCACCTCTCCGGTCACATCCCCCGGTGTTACTGTATAACTTTGCATTCCCAGCAGTCACCTCTCCGGTCACATCCCCCTGTGTTACTGTATAATGTCCCATTCCCAGCAGTCACCTCTCCTGTCACATCCCCCGGTGTCACTGTATAATGTCCCATTCCCAGCAGTCACCTCTCCTGTCACATCCCCCGGTGTTACTGTATAACGTCCCATTCCCAGCAGTCACGTCTCCGGTCACATCCCCCCGGTGTTACTGTATAATGTCCCATTCCCAGCAGTCCCCTCTCTGGTCACATCCCCGGTGTTACTGTATAACGTCCCATTCCCAGCAGTCACCTCTCTAGTCAGCAGCTGAATGATCTTGTTGGTGAGATCCAGGATCTTCTGGTCATTGTGCCTCTCATTTATCAGTGAGTGAGGTGGAGGCACCGGGATGGGACTCAGATTACTCGTCCGTTTGTCTGACACACGGGGACGGCTGCTGAGTGTCACATGCTCTCCAGATGCCTTCTTTGATACTGTGTAATCCTGGGTATTGAGAAAGACACATTCCCAGAAACCTTTGCTTATAAAATCAGGTCCATATTTCAGCAACAGATAGAAAAAGATGTCCATGTGAAATTTCAAGAATCCCCCATCACTGTCACACACTCAGGTCCCTGTGTCAGTAATAGAGATAAGAGTGATGTCACTGTGACGCTCCCAGACCCCCTCACCTCCCCAGTCAGGTCCCTGTGTCAGTAATAGAGATAAGAGTGATGTCACTGTGACGCTCCCAGACCCCCTCACCTCCCCGGTCAGGTCCCTGTGTCAGTAATAGAGATAAGAGTGATGTCACTGTGATGCTCCCAGACCCCCTCACCTCCCCAGTCAGGTCCCTGTGTCAGTAATAGAGATAAGAGTGATGTCACTGTGACGCTCCCAGACCCCCTCACCTCCCCGGTCAGGTCCCTGTGTCAGTAATAGAGATAAGAGTGATGTCACTGTGATGCTCCCAGACCCCCTCAACTCCCCAGTCAGGTACCTGTGTTAGTAGTAGAGATAAGAGTGATGTCACTGTGACACTCCCAGACCCCCTCACCTCCCCAGTCAGGTTCCCGTGTCAGTAATAGAGATAACAGTGATGTCACTGTGACGCTCCCAGACCCCCTCACCTCCCCGGTCAGGTCCCCGTGTCAGTAATAGAGATAAGAGTGATGTCACTGTGACGCTCCCAGACCCCCTCACCTCCCCGGTCAGGTCCCTGTGTCAGTAATAGAGATAAGAGTAATGTCACTGTGATGCTCCCAGACCCCCTCACCTTCCCAGTCAGGTCCCCGTGTCAGTAATAGAGATAACAGTGATGTCACTGTGACGCTCCCAGACCCCCTCACCTCCCCAGTCAGGTCCCCGTGTCAGTAATAGAGATAAGAGTGATGTCACTGTGACGCTCCCAGTCCCCCTCACCTCCCCAGTCAGGTCCCTGTGTCAGTAATAGAGATAAGAGTGATGTCACTGTGACGCTCCCAGACCCCCTCACCTCCCCGGTCAGGTCCCTGTGTCAGTAATAGAGATAAGAGTGATGTCACTGTGAGACTCCCAGACCCCCTCACCTCCCCAGTCAGGTACCTGTGTCAGTAGTAGAGATAAGAGTGATGTCACTGTGACGCTCCAGACCCCCTCACCTCCCCGGTCAGGTCCCTGTGTCAGTATTAGAGATAAGAGTGATGTCACTGTGACGCTCCCAGACCCCCTCACCTCCCCAGTCAGGTCCCTGTGTCAGTAATAGAGATAAGAGTGATGTCACTGTGACGCTCCCAGACCCCCTCACCTCCCCGGTCAGGTCCCTGTGTCAGTAACAGAGATAAGAGTGATGTCACTGTGACCTCACCTCCCCAGTCAGGTCCCTGTGTCAGTAATAGAGATAAGAGTGATGTCACTGTGACCTCACCTCCCCGGTCAGCAGGTAGAGGATCTCCAGGGTAAGGTTTAATATCCTCCCAGTGATGTGACTCCTGTCTTTGTCCATCCTTAGTCAGTCAGTCAGTGGGGCAGCTGTGGAGGAGGCCGATCAGCATAAATGATCCTGTAATGCAGTAAAATCCATGTTAATTAGATTGCATGCTATAAAGTTATACAGTGGATCAATGTACAGAAAACGAAACAAAAAAAACCCTGTTTTTGGGGAGAAACCAGCGCTATATAAGAACTTGCTTTAATACGCATTTCTGTGGGTAGGTTCCGACAGACCTGATTCCCTATGACCCCTCACTTACTTCAGGCTAAGACAATCCTCCCACTATATGAGGGATGACTAAGTTTCTACCTGGTATGCCCACAATGGTTTCTTTATCCCTTGGCACCTGGTATATTACAACCTTGGATACGCATGTAATATCTGACACTTACTTAGTATTCCAGCCTTGAGTGCACAGAACAGGTTCTTTCCCTTCCCGATCCCAATGCCATGCAGTAACAGAACAAGCCAATGACATAAAACAGGTAGAACCAGCTCAGGGAATGTGCGCAGCTGCTGGGAGAGACGGGGACAGGCAGCGCTGGAGACCAGATGTTCCGTTCCTGGATGTAATGACCAGTTCTCCTCACAGAACCTCTTGCCGTGGTATTGGCGGCATCAACGCTGTTTCGGAAACCACTTCCTTTTTCAAGACGAGCTGCTGATATCTCCCGGGCTCATAGAGCAGACCTCTGATTGGCTGAGCTCTCAGCCAATCAGAGGTCTGCGAAGTGTTTAAAACACTGCCACCGCCGCTGACCTCCGTTGCCTGCTAGCGCTACTGTGACGGCAGAATTGTTTAAACACTGGGCACCCCTCTGATTGGCTGAGCTACCGCTGACCCCCCCCCTGCCCGCTAGCACTACTTCTTGCGCTACCTATACAACGCCGCCCTCTGCCTGCCCCCTTCCAGGACCCGATGTGCCATCTCAAGATGGCATGCAACATCGGGTGCTGTGAAAGGGGCACTTTAGCACCACAAGATGCGATCGGGGTTCGATGGACATCGCACTTCGATGTCGCATCCAATCGGATCGCACAAGTGTATGGGCAGCATTAAACCTGCTGTGCCGATCACGTGACCTTTTCTGGCCAATGGGAATGCCTATAGCCCTGCTCTCAGTAAACAGAACATCTGACATAGACTCATTCTATTTACATACATCAGTTTTGTAACATACAACAATAGTGTTAAGTTCCAAGATGTTCATAATATTTAATATCACTAATACATCTGAAAAATCCCTCAAATTGAACCGGGCGGAAAATCAGGGAAAATGAAAACACAGAATATATTGTGTGTATGTTCCGCAAGCAGCACTGTAAGCATGTGACTTGTGCGTCCCGCATATCGGTGGCACAGGCGCATTCTAACAGATAGATCACATTGCACCTACCCACGGAATTGCATATTAAAAGCAAGTTGTTATATAGCGCTGGTTTTTCCCCAAAAACTGATTGTTTTTTTGTCCTGTACGTGCTTTATTTGGGAGGTTGGTGGTCTCCCGGAGAGATACCACCTGCTCATATTGAATTCATTCTCTATCACCGACTGCTATAAATAATCCAATCAGTAAATATGCCGGAACTAATTCGCCACTTTAGTTTTGACATGGATGCTCAGCTGACTTCAATCAGATTCTATTTTCTTTGTTGCCCATAGCAACATCCAGAGGCGCAGGAAATATAGTAGCCCCTGCTAAGACATTCTGAAAGTGACACCAAGTAGATGGGACCAAAATGACAGTAGGTGGGTGATAGGAGATAAGTGGGCGGAGTCAGTATACCGGTAGGTGGAGTACACGGATCGGTCATGTGGTGTAGTTTAGCCCATTAGCAGGGAGAGATGCCAAGATCACAGTACTGGAACAAGGGTAGATTCAAAGAGATAGTACAATTAGAATTCACTTAAACCGAAGGCACCCATTCGTGTTCCGTAGCTGACCTAAATACAATACAGATAATATACTAGTGACACATGTTCAATACACAGAGCATCCCGGTGACCTGTACTGGATACAGAAAGCATCCTAGTTACCAGCATTAAATACAAACTGCATTCTAGGGACCTGTATGCGATACAGGGCATTTTAGGGACTGATATACAATACAGAGAGCGCCCTGTTGACCATTGTGCAATACAGAGAATGCCAGGGACCATTATGCAATACAGAGAGCATCCTAGTAAACATGATACAATAAGGGGGGGGGGGGGGACTATTTACCAACATAAAACACAGGGGGGCATCATACAACCATCATGCAATAGAGAGCATTCTAGTGCAGCACAGAGGGCATTCAGTAGAGTGGCCAACCTATTGTACATCATGCAATACAGAGGACATTCTAGGGACAATATACATTCTATATCTTGTATTTATGTGGCTGATGCCCCCAGATTAATTCTCCCCTGTTCCCTCATCACACTGTGATCCTGTGACCAATGGCATGGTTACTATGCTGGGATCAGAGTAATCACAGCTGGAGGAGTGAACTACAAATCCCAGCACAGCAGCTGAGGAGCCACCTGCCATAAACAACAGGCAGCGCCATAGGCTGGCCCGGCCGGTAACACATAGGCTCCCTGCCGCTCACCTTCGCTTCCGCGGCCTCCTGAGCCCGGCCGCAGACAGTCACCGGCAGGCAACTAACTCAGTCGCATATCTACGTCACTTCCGCCATTTGGAACGCATAGCAACCCGGAAGTGGCTTCAGTCTGGTGGTTTCTAAAGCCCAAGGCGTTCTTTGTTGCTACTGCTGATCTGTGTGCCTTTCATTATTATTATTAATGACTAATCACTTGTACTCAGATTGATAATTATTATCTGTGCATCCTCTCTTCATTCATCAGCCTGGTAATAATTCTCTCCCACCACCCCCTCCTGTGTCCCACCACCACTCCTCCCCCTCAATAACCACCATTGATAGATACCCTCAATGGTGTAAAACCATCTGTAAGAGAATCATCAATGGTTTCATGTACCAATGGGCACCTCTGCTTTTGTGACCAATGAGCTGCGGGCCGGAGGCAGGGCTTTTCAGGTGTCCTGGGGCGGAGCTAGGCTCAGTGTCCTGAAACTTGGAGTTAAAAAAACAAACAAAACATTGGTAGTTCCATTGCATTGATGGCGAGAAACCATCTGTTCTCCCCCATGACAGTAAAAGTAGATACCATTGGTCATAGACCCTCGATGATTTCAAATCATCAATGGTCAATGACCATCGCATCGACAATAACAGCCGGCCTTTCGGTAATGTGCCCATTCACCACAAGGTGCGATGTACTGAGTTGCCAGAGATTCTATCTGCATGCTATTGCTGTGACACATGGTTACATGAGTTCTCATCACTCTTCTGTCTGCTAGAACCAATGTGTCCATTCTCAGATATCTCTCATTACCAAGGTATCTCCCTGGTTGATTGTTTCTTTCCACACTATTCTATATAAACTCTAGAGACAGACGTGGTGGAAGAAAATCTCAGGAGACTCACCAGTTTCTGAGGCTCTGAAACATTTATTCCACATCCAAAGTCACTACAACAACTGAACCTCTTGACCATGTCTGCATGGAGTTACTGCACATTTGCCAACTTTCCCTAGTTATCAGGGAGACTCCCCTGGCAAATAAGGGTATGTGAGTAGCTCTAGGTGGCATGTGGGGTCCTGAGGGTATGTGTGGAGATTTGGGAGCCAGCAGGCATGTGCGACCCATGAAATAGATCAGTTTGGCAAAGTTAGATAACGGAAGGAGCAGGTTCCTCCTGAAGCACATTTTATAACTTGAGGCTCCAGTCGTAATTTTGAAGGATAATTGAGTTTCCACACATTCCTCTATATATTAAACAATGTCTGGCTTATATGTAGTTAGTCAAGCAAATGTATGAAGGATTCATTCCAGGCATACAGCATAATGTAATTACATATTAGGAAGTGGAGGTGGTCTTCGGACTGCAATCGTGGACTTTGATGATAAGGTCTTCATATGTGTACATGGTAGCCATCTACAAGGTTCTGGGAAAATAGATTTCTTCCCCCATAGCTCCATAATGGCCATGTTGTAGACATTATTTAAGCCCTAGGTCCTGCCCTCAAGACACAATGGGGCGGATGTAATAAGCCTGGTGAAGAGGTTAAGTGGAAAGTGATAACACACCGGCCAATCAACTCCTAACTGTCATATTTCAAACACAGCTGATTGGCTGGTGTGTTATCACCTTCCACTTTATCACTGCTCCAGCATTAAAACATCTGCCCCAATGGTAGCTAAGGTTTAGTAGACTCACTGGACTGACGATTAAACATCAGCTACCAATGTGCTGGCCAATTAAGCAGGTGGGTTTCCTAGACTGGCAAGTAAACATCAGCTACTACATTGTGCTGCTGGGGGAAGGTTAGGGGTAGGGTTAGTTTGGTTGCTCCTTTCTGTCAGGATTAGGGAAGTTGGGATGCCGATCTTGGTACTGCAACTGGCGGCATCCTAAGTACTGGCATACCTTATGTAACTCAGTCCAGTGGTTGGTCTCAAGTCCTGAAGGGGCTTTAAGAAATTGGAGGTAAAGGGATTTATTTTTTTATTTCATATTTACTTATGCCAAAAAATGTGTTGGGAGACTCCTATCCAGTCAGATAAACCATTTCTGCCCACAACCAATATGGCGGCAGCTGTACAGGGTTATTGCTGGAGTCTCAAGATCGGCCGATTCAGGAAAACATAAACGCTTACCGATCACTTGAAGCTATGCACCCAGTTGTAATGTCAGTCCCTGTGGCCAGTGAACGGGTGGTGGGCGGTTCACCCGTATACACAGCCAGACCTGCCGATACATCGGCATCGGCTGTGCTGATATGTCTGTGATCGATGCTGTTCACAGACGACCTGCTTGCTAAACACTGTCAATTTGATCGATCGGACGATATATTACACAGTGTTGAACAATTTTAAATTTTTACTTTTTATATATACTATTCTTTTATTATATACTAGCTGACCCGCCCGGCGTTGCCCGGGAAAACCTTGTGGTTTCTTTATTTCCAAAATTGCTGAACAATGTCATCTTACAGTATGCTGTGCCAAAAACCTAAGATTGTAATTTGTTAAAGCCTCCACCATAATGTTAGAATGTGTTTGCATTGATACTCAATGACGGCAATGAAATCAGGTGTGGTGTTGTTGTTTGAAACACAACGCTCCTGAGTTGATAACTTGTATGTGTTGATGAATTACACATCCACTCCTGAGATTTAGCACCTACTGTATGACATATCCTCCAACATCTGAGGGTCAGAAATCGGTACAAAATCAGAAAGGGCCACACCTTCATTTCTATACATTCAAATTGTACAGTTTCTAGGGTGTGTAATTACAGGCGCTGAGTGCAAAGGGACCAGGGTGGGCGTTACTTTCCCTGCCATAATTAATTAAAAATTCACTGCTCCCTGCCACTGCCACTCCCCTCACCGAGCCTGCAGCAGTCTCTGAGGTCTGGGGATCTGTAAAGCACATGCACCGGGCATCTCTACCAAACAGTGGGGCAGCCCCTGAGTGTGGGAGCAGGTCCATGGGCCTGGCCACATGATGTCATGACGCGACGCACGCTACCCGCACCACTGTAATGCCCCACTGGGACTGGGTGCAATGGGCCAAATTCTTCCCTACACCCGCCGAGCCAATCCACTGATCCAGCCATCACAATCATCAATGGATGCATTGATAAGGTTTGGAGTTTAAGAAGTTGAAGAATAAGACTGAGAAAAAGAATTGCCATGTTACAAAGTGTACAATTTACTCAATAAATCGTGAAAAAAAATGTATGTGTACATAGAAGTACAATCAAGAAATGAAAGTAGGATTAAAAAATAAGTTCTGATTCAAACTGATAATTGTTTGGGTGGGGTGGGTTGTGAAACAAATCTATAGGTGGGGGTATGGATATTGTGGGCATAATTGGTGTTTGTTACACCTACAGGGGGCCCTCAATTGATGGGATTTTCACTACAGTGTCACGGTCACATTGTCACCACAGGGGGATTTCCAATTGGGGTCCAGGGGGTCTTTTAGGGACCCTTTACAATCCCATAGGTCTCTTCTCCTTGAGCTTACGGTCTCCCTTAATGATAGTCAATCACTGAGGGAGACCGTTGGCTGCAGGAGAAGAGACCAACGGGATTGTAAAGGGGTCCCTAAAAGACCCCCTGAACCCCAATTGGAAATCCCCCTACGGTGACATTGTAGTGAAAATTTCTCATCAACTGGGGACCCCCTGTAGGTGTAACAAACACCAATTATGCCCACAATATCCATACCCCCTCCACCTATATATTTGTTTCGCAACCCACCGCCATCCAAACAATTATCAGTTTGAATCAGAATTTATTTTTTAATCCTACTTTCATTTCTTGATTGTACTTCTATGTACACATATTTTTTTCACGATTTATTGAGTAAATTGTACACTATAACGTCACAAATCTTCATCTAAAGTCTTATTCTTCAACTTCGTACACTCATAACATTCAAACAAATGCATGCAGTGCTCATGCCCATCGACCAAACCTTATCTATGAACCAAAAGAGTCTGGGAAACCCTTAAGGCAGAGCAGTACCTGATATCCAACTGACTAACAGGGTGAGTGCAGTGTACCCACTTTGTATTGCTCAATGGGTGCAATGGCCAGGACAAAGATTTCTCAGTGCAACTGGCCGGGGAGCGCAGTGACAGACTGGAGGACTGGAGAGACGGATATGGGGAACAAAGTAGAAACGGTACATTAGGTACAGTTTTTGTTTGGCGGTACAGACTGTTAAATAAACTGCAAATTATTTTTTATGTGTTCTGTGTGTGTTGTACTGTATGTATCTGTCCAATGCGTAAGTGTGTGAGGTGTGCTATGTATATACAGTATGTGTGTGTTGTGTCTTTGTGTATCTGTGCAATGTTTAAGTGTGTGTTGTACTGTTTTTTGGGTGTATGTGGTGAATGTGTGTTGTAGTGTATGCGGTTGTGTGTGTTGTATTGTATGTATCTGTCCAATGCGTAAGTGTGTGAGGTGTGCTACGTATATACAGTATGTGTGTGTTGTGTCTTTGTGTATCTATGCAATGTTTAAGTGTGTGTGTTGTACTGTTTTTTGGGTGTATGTGGTGAATGTGGGTGTGTGTTGTGCTGTTAGAGGTATGTTATGTGTGTGTGTTGTGTGTATCTGCCCTATGTGTAAGTGCGTAAGGTGTGCTATGTATAAATCTGTGTGTGTGTGTGTAGTGTGCTGTGTGTATCTGTGCAATGTTTAAGTGGGTGTGTTCTGTGTATTGTACTGTTTTTGGGTGTGTGTTGTAGTGAATGTGGGTGTGTGTTGTACTGTGAGTGTTGTGTGTATCTGCCGAATGTGTAAGTTTGTGAGGTGTGCTACGTATATATGTGTGTGTAGTGTGCTGTGCGTATCCTGGCAATGTTTAAGTGTGTGTGTTCTGTGTGCTTGTTGTACTGTTTTTGGGTGTGTGTTGTAGTGTGTATGGATTTGTATTGTACTGCAGGTGGTGTGTTGTGTGTGTGTGTGTATCTGTCCAATGTGTAGGTGTGTGAGGTGCTCTACGTATAAATGTGTGTGTTGTGTGCTATGTGTGTATATGTGGTGTACTGTGTGTGTGTGTGAGTGTACAATGTTTGTGTGTGTACGTGTGTGTGTGTGTGTTATGTGTGGTTTATGTATATCCTCAATTATTTTCTAATTGTTTAAAGCCTTCACCATAATGTTAGAATGTGTCATTCATACTCAATGACAGCAATGAAATCAGGTGTGGAGTTGTTCCTTCGCAACAGTTTCCCAGATCGTCGATCTTTTCCCCGGAACATCAATGAAGGAAAATTAAAACTTGGTGTTTTTTAAATTTCTAAGTGAAATTTCCCAAAAACGGCTTCGAGGTGCACACCACCGGGTCCAGAGGTATCTTGTTGCTGAATTTGGTGTCTCTGAGTGCCACGGTGTGTCCGCAATGCGACGGACACGCACACACGCACACAGACTCTTCAACTTATTATATAGATCACGGGTGACTGCGTTGGATTAAAGTTTGACCACATTCTTCACATCAAGAGAATATTTGTTTTATTTTGCGCAGCTTTTGAAGCTGCTGAACCTGAACGCACGGCGCGCACAGTATGTAAATGTAGAGTAATACAGCAGGGTGTACATCAGACACATACTGAAACAGTACGCGCAGCGTCCGATGTTTTATCAAATCATACAGGATGATGTCACAAAGCCGAATATTGCAGAGTAAAGCAACACACAGCAAATCATATAACGCTTACAACTATAGCGCACAGTGCACCAGCCCCAACCTGTCAATCAGGAAAGAAACGGAGCGCAACCGCGGACTGGAAATGAAAGTCATTTTCCCTTTTAATGTGAAAAATGTTAATATGGATGCCAATGAGGACATAAATAATGAGGTTCCATTCCTTTGTGTCCTCTTTTTCTACCGTGGCCGATCCCCACTTACTGCCAGGCATGACTAGCCGATATATAGCAACACAGGATGTCCTAGAACCAGACCACTAACAGGAGGCCAGCTAGGAATTAAGTCCATCGGGGAAACCCAAATGTAAGAATCTCCGGCTGTTTTTCCGATACATCCCCCATTTGCTTTAGAGGAAAAAAATGTATCACAACATCCATATTTAGTATCATCGTTATTATAGAAATTCTCCATTAAAAAAATTGTTGTCCTGAGCAAAATGCGGATACTCTAGGACACAGGTCCTCAAAGTCGGTCCTCAGGACCCCGCACAGTGCACGTTTTCCAGGTCTCCTCACAGAATCAGTTGAAATAATTAGCTCCGTCTGTGGCTCTTTTCAAATGTGTCAGTCAGTAATGAGCGCACCTGTCAGGTGACCTGGAAAACATGACCTGTATGGGGTCCTGAGGACCGAGTTTGAGAAGCACTGCTCTAAAACGCCTTGATTCAAGAAAGCTTGGGAGTCACTGCTGCAGGCTATTACTGTATATGTACCTCTATATCTTTGCCTATTCAGAGCTTTTAATTGACTTTAAAATACAATTTAAAAAAAGTAAAGTAAAATCTAGCTGTCAAATAAAATATTAAACAAAACCGAAGTCCATCATTATTTACATTGCCGACATTTTATTCAAACATTCCTGTAACAATTTTTGTCTTGAACAAGTCTCTACCACCCGAGAATTCAGGGGTGTTGGCAAGGGTGTCTGCACCGTATACAGTATATCTGCCTCCAACCCCCGCCAAGTTGGAAATTGGATATGAGGACCACAGCTGAAAATATACCACCCCTTCACCTATGCCGGTATCGACGCTGAACCGACGGACGGACTCGGGTGCACCGGCCAGTAAATCAGTAGACTTGGTCCAGGGCATTACATTGGGGCAGATGTATTAAGCCTTAACAAGAGATAAATGCAAGGGTGATAAAGAGAGATAAACGCTCAGCCAACCAGCTCCTTACTGACTTTTTTCAAACACAGCCTGTAACATGGCAGTTACGATGTGATTGGCTGGACGTTTATCTCTCCTTATCACACTTGGATTTATCTCTTGTTAAGGCTTAATACATCTGCCCCATTGTCCCTTAATACAATTTGTAAGATATTATTCAAATGTAGTTGGCGGTGGAGTTACACCATCCCCAGTGCCAAAAATCCCAGGGTTGTCATCGCTGGGAATTCCATAGAGCGATGGGTAGGGGAAGAAGGACAGATACTGTTCCTTATTGTATGGTAGAAAATTTACATTCTGAGAGAAGAAGTTCTCAGCCTCTGAGCATTTACTGCTCCTCTCCCCAGTGTGGACTCTCTGGTGCTTAACGAGGATAGATCTCTGGGTAAAATACTTCCCGCATTCTGAGCACCGGAACGGCTTCTCCCCGGTGTGGATTCTCTGGTGCTCCACCAGAATGGCCTTAAGAGTAAAACATTTCCCACACTCCGAACAAGAAAACGGCTTCTGGCCGGTGTGAACTCTCTGGTGGTCCAATAGGTGCGACTTCTGAGTAAAACATTTCCCGCACTCAGAGCAGGCATAGGGCTTCTCGCCGGTGTGGATGATCTGGTGCTCCGCTAAGTGTGACTTCTGCGTGAAGCACTTGGCGCACAGAGGGCAGGAAAACGGCTTCTCGCCCGTGTGGATACGCTGATGTCGAACCAGGTCGGACTTCTTGGTAAAACATTTCCCGCATTCAGAACATGGAAACGGCTTCTCGCCCCTGTGGGTTTTCTCGTGGCCGACCAGAATCGACTTTCTGGTGAAACATTTCCCACACTCGGAGCAGGAAAATGGCTTCTCACCCGTGTGAGTTCTCCTATGTATGATTAGATTTGCATTCTGGGTAAAACATTTCCCACAGTCATAACATGGAAATATTTTATCTGCCCTGTTAAGTATGCTGTGAGTGACGGTATCTGAGGGATTCAGGGAACACTCCTCTGGATTGGAGGTGTCTGAGGACACATCCGCACTGTAAGGTACTGAAAAGGCATTTGGGGTAGTGGGGTTTTCTCCTGGGGAATCCAGCGAGAGGTCGTCATCCTCTGTTTTACAGTCTGGAGATAATGGGAGAGGATCCTCTGAGGCATTACTTATGCTGTGTCCATCTGGTAGAGAGACAAGAAACGTATAGTATGCAACCACAGTACCATCAATAAAAACTATGGAACAATATTCATACCCCTGCATTAATGGCTAAAGTCACATGGTAGAACGGAGGAAGGACCATGAGTAATGTTAGTGACTGGATTACTATGGTGACATAATGTTGGGAATTGCCTGCAGGATTTGAATAGGGTCTGATGGCACCTGATGTATGAGATACACCAGAGAGTGCGGGGAGGAGACTGGTCAGATCTCTGGGCTGGTAACACACAGTGACATGATATGAGGGGGAGAGCAGAAGTATAATAGGGGCTGATGGCATCTGATGTATGAGATACACCAGAGAGTGCAGGGAGGAGACTGGTCAGATCTCTGGGCTGGTAACACACAGTGACATGATGTGAGGGGGAGAGCAGGTGTATAATAGGGGCTGATGGCTCCTGATGTATGAGATACACCAGAGAGTGCGGGGAGGAGACTGGTCAGATCTCTGGGCTGGTAACACACAGTGACATGATGTGAGGGGGAGAGCAGGAGTATAATGGGGGCTGATGGCTCCTGATGTATGAGATACACCAGAGAGTGCGGGGAGGAGACTGGTCAGATCACTGGGCTGGTAACACAGTGACATGATGTGAGGGGGAGAGCAGGAGTATAATAGGGGCTGATGGCTCCTGATGTATGAGATACACCAGAGAGTGCGGGGAGGAGACTGGTCAGATCTCTGGGCTGGTAACACACAGTGACATGATGTGAGGGGGAGAGCTGGAGTATAATAGGGGCTAATGGCTTCTGATGTATGAGATACACCAGACAGTACAGGGAGGAGACTGGTCAGATCTCTGGGCTGGTAACACACAGTGACATGATGTGAGGGGGAGAGCAGGAGTATAATAGGGGCTGATGGCTCCTGATGCAAGAGATACACCAGAGAGTGCGGGGAGGAGACTGGTCAGATCTCTGGGCTGGTAACACACAGTGACATGATGTGAGGGGAGAGCAGGAGTATAATAGGGGCTGATGGCTCCTGATGTATGAGATACACCAGAGAGTGCAGGGAGGAGACTGGTCAGATCTCTGGGCTGGTAACACACAGTGACATGATGTGAGGGGAGAGCAGGAGTATAATGGGGGCTGATGGCTGCTGATGTATGAGATACACCAGAGAGTGCAGGGAGGAGACTGGTCAGATCTCTGGGCTGGTAACACACAGTGACATGATGTGAGGAGGAGAGCAGGAGTATAATAGGGGCTGATGGCTCCTGATGTATGAGATACACCAGAGAGTGCGGGGAGGAGACTGGTCAGATCTCTGGGCTGGTAACACACAGTGACATGATGTGAGGGGGAGAGCAGAAGTATAATAGGGGCTGATGGCTCCTGATGTATGAGATACACCAGAGAGTGCAGGGAGGAGACTGGTCAGATCTCTGGGCTGGTAACACACAGTGACATGATGTGAGGGGGAGAGCAGGTGTATAATAGGGGCTGATGGCTCCTGATGTATGAGATACACCAGAGAGTGCGGGGAGGAGACTGGTCAGATCTCTGGGCTGGTAACACAGTGACATGATGTGAGGGGGAGAGCAGGAGTATAATAGGGGCTGATGGCACCTGATGTATGAGATACACCAGAGAGTGTGGGGAGGAGACTGGTCAGATCTCTGGGCTGGTAACACACAGTGACATGATGTGAGGGGGAGAGCAGGAGTATAATAGGGGCTGATGGCTCCTGATGTATGAGATACACCAGAGAGTGTGGGGAGGAGACTGGTCAGATCTCTGGGCTGGTAACACACAGTAACACGATGTGAGGGGGAGAGCAGGAGTATAATAGGGGCTGATGGCACCTGATGTATGAGATACACCAGAGAGTGTGGGGAGGAGACTGGTCAGATCTCTGGGCTGGTAACACAGTGACATGATGTGAGAGGGAGAGCAGGAGTATAATAGGGGCTGATGGCTCCTGATGTATGAGATACACCAGAGAGTGCGGGGAGGAGACTGGTCAGATCTCTGGGCTGGTAACACACAGTGACATGATGTGAGGGGGAGAGCAGGAGTATAATAGGGGCTGATGCCAGCTGATGTATGAGATACACCAGAGAGTGCGGAGAGGAGACTGGTCAGATCTCTGGGCTGGTAACACACAGTGACATGATGTGAGGGGGAGAGCAGGAGTATAATAGGGGCTGATGGCTCCTGATGTATGAGATACACCAGAGAGTGTGGGGAGGAGACTGGTCAGATCTCTGGGCTGGTAACACACAGTGACATGATGGGAGGGGGAGAGCAGGAGTATAATAAAGATTAGATATTAGCTCAGTGACATAGGAGAGGGCGGGATTAGAGATTAGGGCAGTGCCAGAACTAGGGGACTATGTGACTCTTTTGGTTTAGTGATTATTACTCACCTGTGTTAATAAATGAGGGTATTTCCTTTTCCTCCTCCTTACACTGCTGATCACACGTCTCCTCTTCTTCTTCTATATTTTCTACTTTAATAACAACAAGGTCTCTACTCTATGTAAGCCACAAAACAAAACAAAGAAATTGGACAATGTCCAGGTTACCTATTGTACAAATACATTTAAAATGAAAATTTCTCGCTGCGGAAACTAATTCTGGTAATTCATGATCCAGGATGGGAGCAGAGAGTACAAGGGTTCTGCGTAGTGGAACAAAACTACCATCTTATAGGCACTGTAAGAAGTGGGGAGGGCTTTGCAGCACCACTTCCAGAAAGGGGCTCATGGGCAGCAGAAGAAAAGATACAGAGAGCTTACTACAATGGTCACTGACAGAAAAATAACTTCAACACATAATAGTAATGAAAAAGATATAGAGCAGTTATGTGCCCATCCTAAGCCCCGGACGCTCTGTGCCCATCCTAAGCCCCGGACGCTCTGTGCCTATCCTAAGCCCCAGACGCTCTGTGCCATCCCAAGCCCCGGCCGCTCTGTGCCCATCCTAAGCCCCAGACGCTCTGTGCCCATCCCAAGCCCGGCCGCTCTGTGCCTATCCCAAGCCCCGGACACTCTGTGCCCATCCCAAGCCCCAGACGCTCTGTGCCCATCCCAAGCCCCGGACGCTCTGTGCCCATCCTAAGCCCCGGACTCTCTGTGCCATCCCAAGCCCCGACCGCTCTGTGCCCATCCCAAGCCCCAGACGCTCTGTGCCCATCCCAAGCCCCGGTCTACTCACTTTACTTAGAAACATCTATTACTTTCCGTTTTTTCCTTCTTGAGGCTTTATTCCTTTTTATGTTTTACCCTAACCCTAATACTGGTTGTAATTATACATCTTTTTAGGTTAATTAGGTTACTAACCCAAAGCATAACCTTCCATGGGGAACAGAACTGGGAGTTGTGTGTGGGAAGATCCTAATGTCCACCTACCGGATAATCTGTAATCTCCTCTGTATGGTCCTGGGAATACAGAGGACGGGGACATCTCTCTGGGGTATTCCTGTTACTGGCCCCATCTGTAGGAGACACACAGTGACTGAGGACATTGTATATATGTGATTATCCTGGGAATACAGAGGACGGGGACATCTCTCTGGGATATCTCTGTTACTGGGCCCATCTGTAGGAGACACACAGTGACTGAGGACATGGTATATATGTGATTATCCTGGGAATACAGAGGACGGGGACATCTCTCTGGGGTATTCCTGTTACTGGGCCCATCTGTAGGAGACACACAGTGACTGAGGACATTGTATATATGTGATTATCCTGGGAATACAGAGTACAGGGACATCTCTCTGGGGTATTCCTGTTACTGGGCCCATCTGTAGGAGACACACAGTGACTGAGGACATTGTATATATGTGATTATCCTGGGAATACAGAGGACGGGGACATCTCTCTGGGGTATTCCGGTTACTGGGCCCATCTGTAGGAGACACACAGTGACTGAGGACATGGTATATATGTGATTATCCTGGGAATACAGAGGACGGGGACATCTCTCTGGGGTATTCCTGTTACTGGCCCCATCTGTTGGAGACACGCAGTGACTGAGGACATTGTATATATCTGATTATCCTGGGAATACAGAGGACGGGGACATCTCTCTGGGGTATTCCTGTTACTGGCCCCATCTGTAGGAGACACACAGTGACTGAGGACATGGTATATATGTGATTATCCTGGGAATACAGAGGACGGGGACATCTCTCTGGGGTATCTCTGTTACTGGGCCCATCTGTAGGAGACACGCAGTGACTGAGGACATGGTATATATGTGATTATCCTTGGAATTCAGAGGACGGGGACATCTCTCTGGGGTATTCCTGTTACTGGCCCATCTGTAGGAGACACACAGTGACTGAGGACATTGTATATATGTGATTATCCTGGGAATACAGAGGACGGGGACATCTCTCTGGGGTATTCCTGTTACTGTCCCATCTGTAGGAGACACACAGTGACTGAGGACATTGTATATATGTAATTATCCTGGGAATACAGAGGACGGGGACATCTCTCTGGGGTATTCCTGTTACTGGGCCCATCTGTAGGAGACACACAGTGACTGAGGACATTGTATATATGTGATTATCCTGGGAATACAGAGGACGGGGACATCTCTCTGGGGTATTCCTGTTACTGGCCCCATCTGTAGGAGACACACAGTGACTGAGGACATTGTATATATGTGATTATCCTGGGAATACAGAGGACGGGGACATCTCTCTGGGGTATTCCTGTTACTGGCCCCATCTGTAGGAGACACGCAGTGACTGAGGACATGGTATATATGTGATTATCCTGGGAATACAGAGGACGGGGACATCTCTCTGGGGTATTCCTGTTACTGGGCCCATCTGTAGGAGACACACAGTGACTGAGGACATTGTATATATGTGATTATCCTGGGAATACAGAGGACGGGGACATCTCTCTGGGGTATTCCTGTTACTGGCCCCATCTGTAGGAGACACGCAGTGACTGAGGACATGGTATATATGTGATTATCCTGGGAATACAGAGGACGGGGACATCTCTCTGGGGTATCTCTGTTACTGGCCCCATCTGTAGGAGACACACAGTGACTGAGGACATTGTATATATGTGATTATCCTGGGAATACAGAGGACGGGGTTATCTCTCTGGGGTATTCCTGTTACTGGGCCCATCTGTAGGAGACACGCAGTGACTGAGTACATGGTATATATGTGATTATCCTGTAATACAGAGGACGGGGACATCTCTCTGGGGTATTCCTGTTACTGGCCCCATCTGTAGGAGACACACAGTGACTGAGGACATTGTATATATGTGATTATCCTGGGAATACAGAGGACGGGGACATCTCTCTGGGGTATCTCTGTTACTGGCCCCATCTGTAGGAGACACACAGTGACTGAGCACATTGTATATATGTGATTATCCTGGGAATACAGAGGACGGGGACATCTCTCTGGGGTATTCCTGTTACTTGCCCCATCTGTAGGAGACACGCAGTGACTGAGGACATTGTATATATGTGATTATCCTGGGAATACAGAGGACGGGGACATCTCTCTGGGGTATCTCTGTTACTGGGCCCATCTGTAGGAGACAGGCAGTGACTGAGGACATGGTATATATGTGATTATCCTGGGAATACAGAGGACGGGGACATCTCTCTGGGGTATTCCTGTTACTGGCCCCATCTGTAGGAGACACACAGTGACTGAGTACATGGTATATATGTGATTATCCTGGGAATACAGAGGACGGGGACATCTCTCTGGGGTATTCCGGTTACTGGGCCCATCTGTAGGAGACACGCAGTGACTGAGGACATGGTATATATGTGATTATCAGATGCTGCGTATCTAGGTGGCCCCATAGCTGCTCTCTCCATTACACTACATGACTGTCTCCTCTTACCCAGTGATGTGAGGGGTCGGTGATTCTCCATCATCACATCCTTGTACAGACCCCTGTGTTCCTCTATATACTCCCACTCCTTGATAGAAAAAAGTAAAAAAAAAGACCATAAAGGTCACGACCCAGACACACTCCCTAGTGGTAATGTATAATTAATGTCCCATTCCCAGCAGTCACCTCTCTGGTCACATCCTCCGGTGTTATTGTATAACGTCCCATTCCCAGCAGTCACCTCTCCTGTCACATCCCCCGGTGTTACTGTATAACGTCCCATTCCCAGCAGTCACCTCTGCGGTCACATCCCCCGATGTTACTGTATAACGTCCATTTCCCAGCAGTCACATCTCCGGTCACTTCCCCCGGTGTTACTATATAACGTCCCATTCCCAGCAGTCACCTCTCGGGTCACATCCCCCAGTGTTACTGTATAACGTCCCATTCCCAGCAGTCACCTCTCCTGTCACATCCCCCGGTGTTACTGTATAACGTCCCATTCCCAGCAGTCACCTCTCCTGTCACATCCCCCGGTGTTACTGTATAACGTCCCATTCCCAGCAGTCACCTCTCCGGTCACATCCCCCGGTGTTACTGTATAACATCCTATTCCCAGCAGTCACCTCTCTGGTCACATCCCCCGTGTTACTGTATAACGTCCCATTCCCAGCAGTCACCTCTCCGGTCACATCCCCCGGTGTTACTGTATAACATCCCATTCCCAGCAGTCACCTATCTTGTCACATCCCCCGGTGTTACTGGATAATGTCCCATTCCCAGCAGTCACCTCTCCGGTCACATCCCCCGTGTTACTGTATAACGTCCCATTCCCAGCAGTCACCTCTCCGGTCACATCCCCCCCAGTGTTACTGTACAACGTCCCATTCCCAGCAGTCACCTATCTTGTCACATCCCCCGGTGTTACTGGATAATGTCCCATTCCCAGCAGTCACCTCTCTGGTCACATCCCCCGGTGTTACTGTATAACATCCAGTTCCCAGCAGTCACCTCTCTGGTCACATCCCCCGGTGTTACTGTATAACGTCCCATTCCCAGCAGTCACCTCTCCGGTCACATCCCCCGTGTTACTGTATAACGTCCCATTCCCAGCAGTCACCTCTCCGGTCACATCCCCCCCAGTGTTACTGTACAACGTCCCATTCCCAGCAGTCACCTATCTTGTCACATCCCCCGGTGTTACTGGATAATGTCCCATTCCCAGCAGTCACCTCTCTGGTCACATCCCCCGGTGTTACTGTATAACATCCAGTTCCCAGCAGTCACCTCTCTGGTCACATCCCCCGGTGTTACTGTATAACGTCCCATTCCCAGCAGTCACCTCTCTGGTCACATCCCCCGGTGTTACTGTATAACGTCCCATTCCCAGCAGTCACCTCTCCGGTCACATCCCCCCCAGTGTTACTGTACAACGTCCCATTCCCAGCAGTCACCTATCTTGTCACATCCCCCGGTGTTACTGGATAATGTCCCATTCCCAGCAGTCACCTCTCTGGTCACATCCCCCGGTGTTACTGTATAACATCCAGTTCCCAGCAGTCACCTCTCTGGTCACATCCCCCGGTGTTACTGTATAACGTCCCATTCCCAGCAGTCACCTCTCTGGTCACATCCCCCGGTGTTACTGTATAACGTCCCATTCCCAGCAGTCACCTCTCCAGTCAGCAGCTGAATGATCTTGTTGGTGAGTTCCAGGATCTTCTGGTCATTGTGCCTCTCAGGTATCAGTGAGTGAGGTGGCGGCACTGTGATGGGGCTCTGGGTCCTGCTCAGTCCTCCTGACACATGACAATGGCTCCTGGATTCTATACTTGCAGACTTCACAACAATATAATCCTATAAATTACAGAAACAAATAAATATAACATTGTAGTAAGAAATATTTTACCTACATTCTGCCAACAAGTCTATATTTTACTTAAAAAATATAAGTGATGTCCACAACATTCCAAGACCCCCTCACCTCTCCGGTCAGGTCCCTGTGTCAGTAACAGACATAAGAGTGACGTCACTGTGACGCTCCCAGACCCCCTCACCTCCCCAGTCAGGTCCCTGTGTCAGTAATAGAGATAAGAGTGATGTCACTGTGACGCCCCCAGACCCCCTAACCTCCCCAGTCAGGTCCCTGTGTCAGTAATAGAGATAAGAGTGATGTCACTGTGACGCCCCCAGACCCCCTCACCTCCCCAGTCGGGTCCCTGTGTCAGTAATAGAGATAACAGTGATGTCACTGTGATGCTCCCAGACCCCCTCACCTCCCCGGTCAGGTCCCTGTATCAGTAATAGAGATGAGAGTGATGTCACTGTGACGCTCCGAGACCCCCTCACCCCCCCAGTCAGGTCCCTGTGTCAGTAATAGAGATAAGAGTGATGTCACTGTGACGCTCCCAGACCCCCTAACCTCCCCAGTCAGGTCCCTGTGTCAGTAATAGAGATAAGAGTGATGTCACTGTGACGCCCCCAGACCCCCTCACCTCCCCAGTCGGGTCCCTGTGTCAGTAATAGAGATAAGAGTGACGTCACTGTGATGCTCCCAGACCCCCTCACCTCCCCGGTCAGGTCCCTGTGTCAGTAATAGAGATAAGAGTGATGTCACTGTGACGCTCCCTGACCCCCTCACCTCCCCGGTCAGGTCCCTGTGTCAGTAATAGAGATAAGAGTGATGTCACTGTGATGCTCCCAGACCCCCTCACCTCCCCGGTCAGGTCCCTGTGTCAGTAATAGAGATAACAGTGATGTCACTGTGACACTCCCAGACCCCCTCACCTCCCCAGTCACGTCCCTGTGTCAGTAATAGAGATAAGAGTGATGTCACTGTGATGCTCCCAGACCCCCTCACCTCCCCGGTCAGGTCCCTGTGTCAGTGATAGAGATAAGAGTGACATCACTGTGACGCTCCCAGACCCCCTCACCTCCCCGGTCAGGTCCCTGTGTCAGTAATAGAGATAAGAGTGATGTCACTGTGACGCTCCCAGACCCCCTCACCTCCCCGGTCAGGTCCCTGTGTCAGTAATAGAGATAAGAGTGATGTCACTGTGACGCTCCCAGACCCCCTCACCTCCCCAGTCAGGTCCCTGTGTCCGTAATAGAGATAAGAGTGATGTCACTGTGACGCTCCCAGACCCCCTCACCTCCCCGGTCAGGTCCCTGTGTCAGTAATAGAGATCAGAGTGATGTCACTGTGACGCTCCCAGACCCCCTCACCTCCCCGGTCAGGTCCCTGTGTCAGTAATAGAGATAAGAGTGATGTCACTGTGACCTCACCTCCCCAGTCAGCAGGTAGATGATCTCCAGGGTGAGATTTAGTATGCGCTCAGACATTCCATCCCTGTGTGTGTCCATCCTCGGTGTATCTGTTGGAGAGGTTACTGTGGACCTTATGGTGGAGTCTGGTCATGAGGATCTGTCAGCAGTGGCGATACTGTAATGTAGTAGAATCAGTGATATAAGACGTCTGTACATTATAAATACTAGGACCAATGACAATTTGAAAAATCGAAGGAAATTAAAATGTAAATTTATGTAACATTCTCTGTTGGGGTTTGGAACAAGAAACACTTACACAGGACATTTAGGTTACTAGGGGGGAGATGTATGATGAGGTGATTCTGTGGGTCCTGCCGCGGTGTGTTATACCTCTGGTGCTGCCGCGGTGTGTTGTACCTCTGGTGCTGCCGCGGTGTGTTATACCTCTGGTCCTGCCGCGGTGTGTTATACCTCTGGTCCTGCCGCGGTGTGTTATACCTCTGGTGCTGCTGCGGTGTGTTATACCTCTGGTCCTGCCGCGGTGTGTTATACCTCTGGTCCTGCCACGGTGTGTTATACCTCTGGTCCTGCCGCGGTGTGTAATACCTCTGGTCCTGCCGCGGTGTGTTATACCTCTGGTGCTGCCGCGGTGTGTTATACCTCTGGTGCTGCCGCGGTGTGTTATACCTCTGGTGCTGCCGCGGTGTGTTATACCTCTGGTCCTGCCGCGGTGCGTTATACCTCTGGTCCTGCCGCAGTGTGTTATACCTCTGGTGCTGCCGCGGTGTGTTATACCTCTGGTGCTGCCGCGGTGTGTTATACCTCTGGTCCTGCCGCAGTGTGTTATACCTCTGGTCCTGCCGCCGGTGCGTTATACCTCTGGTCCTGCCGCGGTGTGTTATACCTCTGGTGCAGCAGCAGTGTGTTATACCTCTGGTGCTGCCGCGGTGTGTTATACCTCTGGTGCTGCCGCGGTGTGTTATACCTCTGGTTCTGCTGCCGGTGTGTTATACCTCTGGTCCTGCCGCCGGTGTGTTATACCTCTGGTCCTGCCGCGGTGTGTAATACCTCTGGTCCTGCCGCGGTGTGTTATACCTCTGGTGCTGCCGCGGTGTGTTATACCTCTGGTGCTGCCGCGGTGTGTTATACCTCTGGTGCTGCCGCGGTGCGTTATACCTCTGGTCCTGCCGCAGTGTGTTATACCTCTGGTGCTGCCGCGGTGTGTTATACCTCTGGTGCTGCCGCGGTGTGTTATACCTCTGGTCCTGCCGCAGTGTGTTATACCTCTGGTCCTGCCGCCGGTGCGTTATACCTCTGGTCCTGCCGCGGTGTGTTATACCTCTGGTGCAGCAGCAGTGTGTTATACCTCTGGTGCTGCCGCGGTGTGTTATACCTCTGGTTCTGCTGCCGGTGTGTTATACCTCTGGTCCTGCCGCGGTGTGTTATACCTTTGGTGCAGCCGCAGTGTGTTATACCTCTGGTGCTGCAGCGGTGTGTTATACCTTTGGTGCAGCCGCAGTGTGTTATACCTCTGGTGCTGCAGCGGTGTGTTATACCTCTGGTCCTGCCGCCGGTGTGTTGTACCTCTGGTGCTGCAGCGGTGTGTTATACCTCTGGTCCTGCCGCGGTGTGTTATACCTCTGGTGCTGCCGTGGTGTGTTATACCTCTGGTGCTGCCGCCGGTGTGTTATACCTCTGGTGCTGCCGCGGTGTGTTATACCTCTGGTCCTGCCGCGGTGCGTTATACCTCTGGTCCTGCCGCGGTGCGTTATACCTCTGGTGCTGCCGCGGTGCGTTATACCTCTGGTGCTGCCGCGGTGTGTTATACCTCTGGTCCTTCCGCGGTGTGTTATACCTCTGGTGCTGCCGCGGTGTGTTATACCTCTGGTCCTGCCGCGGTGTGTTATACCTCTGGTCCTGCCGCGGTGTGTTATACCTCTGGTGCTGCCGCGGTGTGTTATACCTCTGGTGCTGCAGCGGTGTGTTATACCTCTGGTCCTGCCGCGGTGTGTTATACCTCTGGTCCTGCCGCGGTGTGTTATACCTCTGGTGCTGCCGCGGTGTGTTATACCTCTGGTGCTGCCGCGGTGTGTTATAAATCTGGTGCTGCCGCAGTGTGTTATATCTCTGGTCCTGCCGCGGTGTGTTATACCTCTGGTGCAGCAGCAGTGTGTTATACCTCTGGTGCTGCCGCGGTGTGTTATACCTCTGGTGCTGCCGCGGTGTGTTATACCTCTGGTTCTGCTGCCGGTGTGTTATACCTCTGGTCCTGCCGCGGTGTGTTATACCTTTGGTGCAGCCGCAGTGTGTTATACCTCTGGTGCTGCAGCGGTGTGTTATACCTCTGGTCCTGCCGCCGGTGTGTTGTACCTCTGGTGCTGCAGCGGTGTGTTATACCTCTGGTCCTGCCGCGGTGTGTTATACCTCTGGTGCTGCCGCGGTGTGTTATACCTCTGGTGCTGCCGCGGTGTGTTATACCTCTGGTGCTGCCGCCGGTGTGTTATACCTCTGGTGCTGCCGCGGTGTGTTATACCTCTGGTCCTGCCGCGGTGCGTTATACCTCTGGTCCTGCCGCGGTGTGTTATACCTCTGGTGCTGCCGCGGTGCGTTATACCTCTGGTGCTGCCGCGGTGTGTTATACCTCTGGTCCTGCCGCGGTGCGTTATACCTCTGGTCCTGCCGCGGTGTGTTATACCTCTGGTGCTGCCGCGGTGCGTTATACCTCTGGTGCTGCCGCGGTGTGTTATACCTCTGGTCCTGCCGCGGTGTGTTATACCTCTGGTCCTGCCGCGGTGTGTTATACCTCTGGTGCTGCCGCGGTGTGTTATACCTCTGGTGCTGCAGCGGTGTGTTATACCTCTGGTCCTGCCGCGGTGTGTTATACCTCTGGTCCTGCCGCGGTGTGTTATACCTCTGGTGCTGCCGCGGTGTGTTATACCTCTGGTGCTGCCGCGGTGTGTTGTACCTCTGGTCCTGCCGCGGTGTGTTATAAATCTGGTGCTGCCGCGGTGCGTAATACCTCTGGTCCTGCCGCGGTGTGTTATACCTCTGGTCCTGCCGCGGTGTGTTATACCTCTGGTGCTGCCCATGTCGGGCCAGTTCTACATTTCCCAGGGCACCTTTTAACATACCTCCCAAATTTGCTAATTCCCAAATCGAGACCTGCTGCCCAGAATTGGTCTGTAAAGGGGCAGGCTAAAGGAGAGTGGGAAAGGCCTTCGGTAAAGGGGGCGGGTTCTAGTGCCGCAACCCCCATTTTCATCATTTTTGGGGGCGTTCCCAACACTTTCCTAATAACTGGGCAGTCCCCGGCCCCCTCCCTGCCCTCCCACTCTCTTCATTGCACCTACAACTGTCCTGGTATTATGGGACGGTCCCGCGTCCAGTCCAGGGGCTGGCAGTGTCCCGCGGTGGGGGAGGGGGCAGTTGGGAGTCCCTCATGCCTGGCACTGCTCTGCGGTGAATAATGCGGAGATAGGGGGGCTGGGGGCATGGCCGCGAGTATAGGCCATGTCCCCTTACAGCTAGGCCACGGCCACAAAGTTTTGGGCAAGACTCTTCGGCACACGCAGGGTCTCGCTTCTCATGCCTCAGATGTTGAGAGGCATCTCTTCAGCCATCCCCCCCCCCCCAGGCTGTAATTGGTTGGGAGATACCTTTTAGTACCCAATCTGCCCCTGGCAGGATCAATGAGGTATATACATTACTATGGGCATGTATGTATATATCTATATCATACCTCCCAGCATGCCCCTCTCCAGGAGGACACAATGCTCTGTTCCTGGGCTTCCCTGGTAATGTATGATTGCCATCACCTGTGGGGAGCTAGGGGGTAATTGATAAGAAAGGTGTCACCACAGGTGCTGGCAATCATACATTACCAGGGAAGCCCAGGAACAGAGCATTGTGTCCTCCTGGAGAGGGGCATGCTTGGAGGTATGGATAACGTATGATTGCCAGCACCTGTGGGGAGCTAGGTAACTGATAAGAAAGGTGTCACCACAGGTGCTGGCAATCCTACATTACCAGGGAAGCCCAGGAACAGAGCACTGTGTCCTCCTGGAGAGGGGCATGCTGGGAGGTATGGATAATGTAGGATTGCCAGCACCTGTGGGTAGCGAGGTAACTGATAAGAAAGGTGTCACCACAGGTGCTGGCAATCCTACATTACCAGGGAAGCCCAGGAACAGAGCATTGTGTCCTCCTGGAGAGGGGCATGCTGGGAGGTATGGATTATGTATGATTACCAGCACCTGTGGGGAGCTAGGTAACTGATAAGAAAGGTGTCACCACAGGTGCTGCTGGCAATCATACATTACCAGGGAAGCACAGGAGCAGAGCATTGTGTCCTCCTGGAGAGGGGCATGCTGGGAGGTATGGATAATGGATGATTGCCAGCACCTGTGGGGAGCTAGGTAACTGATAAGAAAGGTGTCACCACAGGTGCTGGCAATCCTACATTACCAGGGAAGCCCAGGAACAGAGCACTGTGTCCTCCTGGAGAGGGGCATGCTGGGAGGTATGGATAATGGATGATTGCCAGCACCTGTGGGGAGCTAGGTAACTGATAAGAAAGGTGTCACCACAGGTGCTGGCAATCATACCTTACCAGGGAAGCCCAGGAGCAGAGCATTGTGTCCTCCTGGAGAGGGGCATGCTGGGAGGTATGGATAATGTATGATTGCCAGCACCTGTGGGGAGCTAGGTAACTGATAAGAAAGGTGTCACCACAGGTGCTGGCAATCGTACATTACCAGGGAAGCCCAGGAACCGAGCATTGTGTCCTCCTGGAGAGGGGCATGCTGGGAGGTATGGATAATGTTGGATTGCCAGCACCTGTGGGGAGCTGGGTAACTGATAAAAAAGGTTTCACCACAGGTGCTGGCAATCATACATTACCAGGGAAGCCCAGGAACAGAGCATGGTGTCCTCCTGGAGAGGGGCATGCTGGGAGGTATGGATCATGTAGGATTGCCATCACCTGTGGGGAGCTAGGTAACTGATAAGAAAGGTGTCACCACAGGTGCTGGCAATCATACATTACCAGGGAAGCCCAGGAGCAGAGCATTGTGTCCTCCTGGAGAGGGGCATGCTGGGAGGTATGGATAATGTATGATTGCCAGCACCTGTGGGGAGCTAGGTAACTGATAAGAAAGGTGTCACCACAGGTGCTGGCAATCATACATTACCAGGGAAGCCTAGGAACCGAGCATTGTGTCCTCCTGGAGAGGGGCATGCTGGGAGGTATGGATAATGTATGATTGCCAGCACCTGTGGTGAGCTAGGTAACTGATAAGAAAGGTGTCACCACAGGTGCTGGCAATCGTACATTACCAGGGAAGCCCAGGAACAGAGCAATGTGTCCTCCTGGAGAGGGGCATGCTGGGAGGTATGGATAATGTATGATTGCCAGCACCTGTGGGGAGCTAGGTAACTGATAAGAAAGGTGTCACCACAGGTGCTGGTAATCATACATTACCAGGGAAGTCCAGGCACAGAGCATTGTGTCCTCCTGGAGAGGGGCATTCTGGGAGGTATGGATAATGTATGATTGCCAGCACCTGTGGGGAGCTGGGTAACTGATAAGAAAGGTGTCACCACAGGTGCTGGCAATCCTACATTACCAGGGAAGCCCAGGAGCAGAGCATTGTGTCCTCCTGGAGAGTGGCATGCTGGGAGGTATGGATAATGTATGATTGCCAGCACCTGTGTTGAGCTGGGTAACTGATAAGAAAGGTGTCACCACAGGTGCTGGCAATCATACATTACCAGGGAAGCCCAGGAACAGAGCATTGTGTCCTCCTGGAGAGGGGCATGCTGGGAGGTATGGATAATGTATGATTGCCAGCACCTGTGGGGAGCTAGGTAACTGATAAGAAAGGTGTCACCACAGGTGCTGGCAATCCTACATTACCAGGGAAGCCCAGGAACAGAGCAATGCATTGTGTCCTCCTGGAGAGGGGCATGCTGGGAAGTATGGATAATGTATGATTGCCAGCACCTGTGGGGAGCTGGGTAACTGATAAGAAAGGTGTCACCACAGGTGCTGGTAATCATACATTACCAGGGAAGTCCAGGCACAGAGCATTGTGTCCTACTGGAGAGGGGCATGCTGGGAGGTATGGATAATGTATGATTGCCAGCACCTGTGGGGAGCTAGGTAACTGATAAGAAAGGTGTCACCACAGGTGCTGGCAATCCTACATTACCAGGGAAGCCCAGGAACAGAGCATTGTGTCCTCCTGGAGAGGGGCATGCTGGGAGGTATGTATAATGTATGATTACCAGCACCTGTGGGGAGCTAGGTAACTGATAAGAAAGGTGTCACCACAGGTGCTGGCAATCATACATTACCAGGGAAGCCCAGGAGCAGAGCATTGTGTCCTCCTGGAGAGGGGCATGCTGGGAGGTATGGATAATGTAGGATTGCCAGCACCTGTGTGGAGCTAGGTAACTGATAAGAAAGGTGTCACCACAGGTGCTGGCAATCATACATTACCAGGGAAGCCCAGGAGCAGAGCATTGTGTCCTCCGGGAGAGGGGCATGCTGGGAGGTATGGATAATGTATGATTGCCAGCACCTGTGGGGAGCTAGGTAACTGATAAGAAAGGTGTCACCACAGGTGCTGGCAATCATACATTACCAGGGAAGCCCAGGAACAGAGCATTGTGTCCTCCTGGAGAGGGGCATGCTGGGAGGTATGGATAATGTAGGATTGCCAGCACCTGTGGGGAGCTAGGTAACTGATAAGAAAGGTGTTACCACAGGTGCTGCCAGTCATACATTACCAGGGAAGGATAGGAACAGAGCATTGTGTCCTCCTGGAGAGGGGCATGCTGGGAGGTATGGATAATGTATGATTGCCAGCACCTGTGGGGAGCTAGGTAACTTATAAGAAAGGTGTCACCACAGGTGCTGGCAATCATACATTACCAGGGAAGCCCAGGAGCAGAGCATTGTGTCCCTCCTGGAGAGGGGCATGCTGGGAGGTATGGATAATGTAGGATTGCCAGCACCTGTGGGGAGCTAGGTAACTGATAAGAAAGGTGTCACCACAGGTGCTGGCAATCATACATTACCAGGGAAGCCCAGGAACAGAGCATTGTGTCCTCCTGGAGAGGGGCATGCTGGGAGGTATGGATAATGTAGGATTGCCAGCACCTGTGGGGAGCTAGGTAACTGATAAGAAAGGTGTCACCACAGGTGCTGGCAATCATACATTACCAGGGAAGCCCAGGAACAGAGCATTGTGTCCTCATGGAGAGGGGCATGCTGGGAGGTATGGATAATGTAGGATTGCCAGCACCTGTGGGGAGCTAGGTAACTGATGCTGGCAATCATACATTACCAGGGAAGCCCAGGAACAGAGCATTATGTCCTCCTGGAGAGGGGCATGCTGGGAGGTATGGATAATGTATGATTGCCAGCACCTGTGGGGAGCTAGGTAACTGATAAGAAAGGTGTAACCACAGGTGCTGGCAATCATACATTACCAGGGAAGCCCAGGAACAGAGCATTGTGTCCTCCTGGAGAGGGGCATGCTGGGAGGTATGGATAATGTATGATTGCCAGCACCTGTGGGGAGCTAGGTAACTTATAAGAAAGGTGTCACCACAGGTGCTGGCAATCATACATTACCAGGGAAGCCCAGGAGCAGAGCATTGTGTCCCTCCTGGAGAGGGGCATGCTGGGAGGTATGGATAATGTAGGATTGCCAGCACCTGTGGGGAGCTAGGTAACTGATAAGAATGGTGTCACCACAGGTGCTGGCAATCATACATTACCAGGGAAGCCCAGGAACAGAGCATTGTGTCCTCATGGAGAGGGGCATGCTGGGAGGTATGGATAATGTAGGATTGCCAGCACCTGTGGGGAGCTAGGTAACTGATAAGACAGGTGTCACCACAGGTGCTGGCAATCATACATTACCAGGGAAGCCCAGGAACAGAGCATTATGTCCTCCTGGAGAGGGGCATGCTGGGAGGTATGGATAATGTATGATTGCCAGCACCTGTGGGGAGCTAGGTAACTGATAAGAATGGTGTCACCACAGGTGCTGGCAATCCTACATTACCAGGGAAGCCCAGGAACAGAGCACTGTGTCCTCCTGGAGAGGGGCATGCTGGGAGGTATGGATAATGTATGATTGCCAGCACCTGTGGGGAGCTAGGTAACTGATAAGAAAGGTGTAACCACAGGTGCTGGCAATCATACATTACCAGGGAAGCCCAGGAGCAGAGCATTGTGTCCCTCCTGGAGACAGTGGTTCGTTTTGGGAGGTATGATATAGTAATATATGCAATGCATGCACTATATTATCCCAGTGTCACTGATTAACTTGCATTATCCATTATCTGCGGCAAAACATTATTATTATTAATATTATCATCATGACAGTTACATTACCTCTCCCAGGTAAGAGCACTGGCCCTGTAACGGGAGACAGATCCCCCAGGGCTGCTGCTGGTGCATACGGGAATCCCCCTCCTCTGTTATCCGGGAAAAGATGCTACCTGGAGAAGGGGAGTCTATATTAGAATTTCTATGTATTCTTGTCCCTTTTTTGGTCCGAGCTACAACAAAATGGCCGCCGACTCCCCTGTACAAAAGACAGCTCTATTTCCACCTAAAAAAATAGTATCCCCCTCTAGTGTTTGCACGTACAGCATGTAGGGGTTGTGGTGACGTCATCAAGTCCATATTTGGTTATCCTATTGACACATTCTACCAATCAGCGCTAGGGAAGGGCGGAGTTTGAAGCTCTGAGTCTGGCTTTCCCAGACAGCTAAGTATTATCGGCCATGTTGGACATGGGCAGGAGTGATCGGTGGCCATGATAGATGTGGGCATTGGCAGGCCAGGTCATGATGTAGCTGTCTTTGGTTATCAAAAGATACTGTAAGTATATAGCAGGACCACTTAGCTGAGGTTATAGAATCCACTTATGTAAAGAATCATTGTAAATGTCAGTATACCCAACTAAAAGCAGCAACAACCTAAATGACCTAACATGGGCGCACACATATAATATAATATAATATATATATATATATATATATATATATATATATATATATACTTCTTGACGGTGGCACTCAGGACTTCCAAGGAATAACGACAGACCACTTGGTTTCTGCAGAAACCAAGTGGTCTGTCGTTATTCCTTGGAAGTCCTGAGTGCCACCGTCAAGAAGTGTGTGAAGTGCCCCGGTGTCTTAATCGGAGCATACGGGAGGCACCTGGCAAGTAGAAGCCTGCATTTCAAATTGAGTGCCGACACACGGATATTATATATATATATATATATATATATATATATATATATATATATATATATATATATATATATATATAGCCCGATCGTATAGCAAAGTATACACAAACAGCGGCACTCAATGGGTTTTTTCAAAAAGTGTATTTCAAGCGGTCCAACGTTTCGGGGACTAGCCCCTTTGTCAAGGTGCAGGAAACTTGGTTAGTTTCCTGCACCTTGACAAAGGGGCTAGTCCCCGAAACGTTGGACCGCTTGAAATACACTTTTTGAAAAAACCCATTGAGTGCCGCTGTTTGTGTATACTTTGCTATACGATCGGGCTATCTATTTGTTTCCTGAGGGCACCTGGGTAGCTGTCCTATTGAGCTGGAGTGCCAAGCCGCAACATTGTCTCTATATATATATATATATATATATATATATATATATATATATATATATATATATATATATATATATATATAATAGTAGCAGATGGCCGCACTCCCAATAAATAGTCAGGATACAGGTCACTTTAAGTGAATGACGTTTCGAGGTCTTTATTACCTCTTCATCAGACTTAAAGTTACCTGTATCCTGACTATTTATTGGGAGTGCGGCCATCTGCTACTTTTATCGGGGACCCACATCGGGGATACTCTGGACCGGCACCCTTAAAGTTACCCTTTCTTGGCGGTGTTGCTGCTTCTATCCAAGACTACTACCGTGTTTCCCCGATAATAAGCCCTACCCCGAAAATAAGCCCTACCCTGAGTTCTGGACATCTGTCCAAAAAAAGCCCTACCCCGAAAATAAGCCCTATCGAAATACCCATTTTTACGGGTCCATGCACTAAAATATTGGTACAATGCCCCCCAGCTCGACCCCCGCTATCCCCCTCACCTACCCTGCATGATGGATGCCGCAGCGGTATGGTAGCACGGTACCGCTGAGGGCTCTCCGGTCCCAGGGATGCATTGCGCATAGCGCATGATGTCACCACGCCTTCCACGCTGTGCTATACAGACTGGCGGGAGCGGACTGTCAGGAGCGGAGTGCCAGCAGCAGCAGCGGCGGAAAGCCTGACAAACGGGGAAAGGTGAGGGGCATGTACAGGTAAAGTCAGCAATGGTGGCATGATAGGGATAAAGGCAGCAATAGGGGCATGATGGGGATAAAAGCAGCAATGGGGACATGATGGGTATAAAGGCATCAATGGGAGCATGATGGGTACTGTATAAACTGAGCAATGGGGGCATGATGGGGACAAAAGCACCAATGGGGGCATGATGGGTCAATGCTATCAAAATAAGCCCTACTATAGTGTTTTTTGTTAAAAAAAATAAAAATAAGACAGTGTCTTATTATCGGGGAAACACGGTATATATATACACATATGTACTTTATTTCCATCCAAGGCTTAAGGTGCGTACACACGTGTGCAATTTAGCACATATCGCTGGAAATATGGTCGCTGAGCGACCATATTGCCAGTGATTTGTGTGTGCTGTCGGCGATGAATCGCCGGGTGCGCGCTCCCGTGTGCAGCCCCTGATGGTCGCTGGTCGCAGGAGCTTGCTCCTGCGATCAGCTATTTCCCTGCCTCTTCCCCCGGCAGAGTCTCCTGATTATCAGCGACCATCTCTGGTCGCTGATGAACAGGAGAGACGCTCAGCAATATATTGCTGAGCAATATATCTCCCCCGTGTGTACGGGGCATAAGTGCTGGTCTACCCTCCCAAATTCGGGTGGTCCTCCCAGGCCCTAGAAACTAACTCAAGCCTCCTGCCTCTGTTCCACACCCCCTCAGCTGCATAAGCCAAGTCCTGCTACAGAGAGGGGGCGGGGTTTCAGTTATGCAAATCCTGTCATTTTAGCCCTGCCCCCCTCTGTAAACCATCAAATCACCACATTCAGCTTGAAGGGGTGTGGTTTCATTACATCACCGCCTGTCCCCACCCCCCAAACCGCACATGGCCGTTACGTCAAATGTATCCTGGAATTGTTTATAGACCCCTAATTCACTAGAGCTCAATCATGGAAATCCTTAAAACCAGATTGTTAGGGGGCCTTGAGGACAGTGTGTGGGGCCCTTAGGCTAAACTGGTGCTTCACAAACTCCTTCCTCAAGGATCCATGACTGGTTGATACAGTTGCTAAATGTACATTGCAAAAATGTTGGGGCACTTATATACGGAATGGAAGATACACCAGATGCAGTTCACCACCATCTCCTCTGTCTGGAATTGTAGAGTTAAGGCAGGTATGTCCACACTATGGTCCCCCAGCTGTTGATAAACTACAAGTCCCATCATGCTTTGCCAGTTTTGCTGTTAGAGAATGCTAAAACTATGGCAAGGCATGCTGGGATGTGTAGTTTCACAACAGCTGGAGGGTCACAGTTTGGACATGCCCGAGTTAAGGTATCCCTTCTGGTGTGACCTAGATACCAGCTGGTCCATTCAGAAATGTATGCATGTTCTCTTTGGGTGCAATGTATCATGCCTTCTAGAAGGTGGAAGTCACCAATAAGCTTAATTAGTTATTAATCACCATCCTTAGCAGCGTCTTCTTCCTCCCGGTCACGTCATGCTGGTGTTCTGCACCAGCGATGGGTCTGAGACTTCCATGACCCCGCCAGGGTCACACATTGCGTCTGAGACCACACCCCCACTCCCCTGGGTGTGTCCACGCGGAGCAGCAGATAGAACATAAGCTGCCCCTTCTCCTCCCAGCAGCCTCCTTCACAGTGGAAAGGTGGAGGGGAGTTGACCAGGGACCACTGAGACCCCTAGACTGGCGGGACACCAAGGCAAGTGTCAAACTTTTTCCCACCTTGCAGGAATTTCGGACAAAAAAAAAACAAAAATAGCGAAGTAGTTGCCATAGAAACCAATCGGCTGCATAGATTTTCTGGATAAATGACCGCTGGAAGATAAAGGGGGAATGCTCAGCTTTCTCTCCCAAAGGTTTGATACACCTCACCCATAGTTAATAGGAATATACTGTACATAGCTAGTTAAAAGCCTGTCAAAATGGCTTTCACTGTGAGCTGTAAAAGGTTTTTTTACTTTCACTTTGAGCTGTGACAGTTTTTAGCCCACAAACGCTCCACCCCACCCCCAATCTGCTCCTACCTCCACAGCTCCTTCTCCCCATATCCAGCAAGTTTAAATCAGAAGAGTGTCCCTGCCAATCTTGCTCACTCTTTCTGTTGAGTCATTTGGTCCATCGAGTTGCATCTAGTGGTCATTGGTGGTACTTCATCTCATAGAGGTGAGGAGCAGTTAGCCTTTTATATATCGATAGTTCCTGACAGGGTCGCTCGCCCTGCACACTTTATGGCGTTACGCCTCTCTGCATCCTAACTGTGGGGCAAAAGTAACACTGTGCCAATTGATCGAGATTTCGTCAAGTTAGATGTTCCGTAAGGTTCATTAAAGAATTGTACAAATTAACATTATATATACATGCCCAGGTCTAACATTACAGCCAACATAATTTTAACAATATTATATAAACCAAGATATACATATTACAAACTGTACAGTAACATTAAAATACATTACAATAGCACTCAAAATACTACCAACCGCCACCCTCAACACCCCCACAAACCACCCTCACCAACATTCCAAACTACACACCTATGCAGAGAGAGAGAAATATGCTCATCAAAATCCAAAAGGCTGTGCAAAGCTGGCCATGGAGAAGACATCCTCTCACTGGGTTTCAGATGGCCCCACTGCTGCTACCAACTGAAAGCATCAATCCGTTCCTTTGGGCGCTTCAGGTTGACATTCAAAATTGACACCTACCTGCCTGTAGTTATATAACTCTGTGCACAGTTACCATACCAGTAAAAGGCACTGCCACCCCACCGAACATGATGGCCGCAAGAGACCATCGAGAAGGCCCCACGTCTCCACTCAGTCTTAGCCCTGTGAAGGGCACCAACTCCTTAATGCCGGTCTCCTGCAATAATCTGAAAATTTCAACCTCAACCGTGTTGAAATAATGAAGGCCGTAAAACGAGCTCACTTGGAAACCACACAAGCCGCCTTATTGGTGACACATCGTATAGGTTGGGGTACATGTTTTTGGTTATAGAAGCAGGATCTTTCGGGGGCTCTTGTTCAGGGGGTTTAGGGGCAAGTTTGAGCACTGCAGTCAGTTCCCCACTTGATGGTAACTACCATTTTCACCAGAAAACCCGCAATCCATTGTAGTATATGAAGTTCAGGTCAAAGTCAGGTGTCTTGACAGGATGAGAGGCAAAAAGGTCAGATGCATGAAAAGCCAGTGCAAAATAAATGGTTTCCAAAAAGTTGACCTTCAAGGACACTTCCCCCCCATCCTTATCCATCTAAATTGCACCAAATGTCAGCCACCAGAAGACCCTGTTGCTTCCACATTCTCACCGCTTTCCACTGCACCAGGTGATTGGTCTGGACAATGTTTGCCTAGGCTATGATCAATCACCTTCAGGTCCAAGTCAGATCCATCCTCCAGGAACTCTTTCTTCTCCACCAAGAAGGTCCATCCTGTCTCAGTGAGGCCCTCAAAGAAACGCTGTAACTCTCCGAAGCATAAACAGGCCCAACCCCCACTGATCACAGAACACTTTTTTTTGATGACCACAGCTCATACTTCTGCTCACATAAAACAAAAAAACACAAAACCACCTCCGAAAGGTCAATTTATTTTATAGCGTGCCATCAAGATGGTCTGGGGACTGCTTGTGCCACTGGCCGGTCAATGCCGGTGTGATCTAACCAAGGCCTTAGCTGGAGGTCCATGTGTTGGCATTTAGCCATGTGTCAATGATCTAATGTGCTATCTCCGCCAAGCACCTGGTGGTCACAGGTTTCTCACACACAGCAAATGTAGAACCACTGGAGGGGACGAGACGTTACGGGTTCCCCGGGCGGTATATGGTCTCCGGCCTGCCTTCTGACTTAGCCACGTATCTTGCCAATGTGAAGAGGTAATCGCTCAGTCTGTAACATAAAACAAAACGCGTTTCAGATTATCAGCCCCGGATGAGCAGTTCGATGCCTATATCAAGGTTGCCATGTCAGTCATTTATACCCACTTCAGTACGGACCTGCATGATATCGGTTTTCTCCACCCTTGTTAACCAGAAGCTTAAAATTCTGTGGGGGAGATGTATCAAACTCTCCACTCTCTAGAAGGCTTAATACATTTCCCCCCCTGTGGTACGACCGTCCCCAGGAGGAGGTATACCATAGCGTTTAAACGCCAGCACCACTTGCACCCTTTCCCTTTAAAGTGCTCGTTACCCTATGTGTTGCGTACACATGCATCGATTTTTGGCTATTTTCGATTCTGCTTATAGAAGCAAAAATCAAATCCACATCGAATGGTTTTTAGGACACTTCCAATCTGCATTCGATTTGATGCGCGCTCCCGTCTTCTCAAAATCGAACAGAAAAATAGACAGTGCAGCCAAGGAAATATCGAATTCGTTCCAGTAAATCGAATGTGTACAATGTACCATGAATGGATATCGAATTCGATATCTATTGCAAAAGTACAGATCTAATGCCAGATCTAATAGAAAATCGAATCTAACATCAAATCAAAAGTGTCTGTACATAGCTTAAGATGAACCCAGAGCCGAATCATAATGAGCATTTTGTTTGTCCCTATAATAGAAAATACTAATTTTCTTCCACCGCCTGGAACTGCAGATACTGGTCTGCGGTCCCATCGCGCCTGCCAACATTGAGAATGTCCCTCCCAAAATGGACACTGCCTCAGAGGAGACCATTATAAGGGATGCTAGAGACGGTGGAGGACATTTTTAATGGGGGCAGGTGCAACAGACCCGGGGAGAAATCCCTTGACGAGCAGAAGCTTTTACAGGACCTCAGATCCCCAGCGGCCGGGGGGGGGATCCCCTGACAATGAGCAGGTGCCGCGAGTGTGGGGGAAGTGGGGTATGAAACTTTTTTATTTGGGGGGGGGGGGGGTGTATAGTATAGTAACATCCCTGTTCATCAATACCCTTGTCATGTTATTAATTATCCCTTCAACATTCCAAGTCATTGATTGGATGAACCCTTTGAGCGCCGGAGAAAATATCCGCTAGAAATGCCAGTGGAGCACCAGGGATCACTTTAGTTATTGCCAGCAATGATCTGAGGACAATTAATGGAATTTAGACAAATACGGCGTCCAAAAACCCAACAGTCGCCGTGAGCGAGGCTGGCATTTTTAGCAGATATTTTGCCCATCTCTCACAGTGACGTTGGCACTGAAAAGGGTTATGCACCGTGTTTTTCCTAGAGAAAATCGATTTCTAAAACCGCGGGAGCGAGCCTTTGTACCTGTTCAAGTATTTGCCGACGTTTGGGTCTGCCTCGCCCGTCTGTAACAGCTTGAACGTGCTGAAAAGAATACAAATGGTGTGTAAAGCGGGATCGGGGTGATTGGGGTGCTGTGTTGTGCTAGCTAGAGGTTACAGAGGCAGAAATGGCTTACATCCTCTCGGCTCGGCGACAGATGGACCGGGCCACGTGCAGCGAGGCGCTGGCCTTACCTCCTGACTAAGGGAAACAGGAGACGTTAGCCAATCACAGAATGGAAGAGGAGAGGATGGTCACAAACCGACCAATCAGTAGCAGATAAACCAGCGGTACGCAACGTAGGACAGCCAATAGCAAAGAAGGCGTTATACAATAATAATGGTTTAAGTAACCCAGCTGATTCTAGGGAACATTTTATAGACTACTAATTAAATGAGAGCTAAGCTCTGATTGGTTGCTATAGGACACACCCCTGCTTGTGCGCTTTGGAAGGTTTGATAAGACCCGCCTCCTATGTTTGTTTGGATAATGCTACACAACCTCTTAGCAAGTAAAATCCGGGTGGAGGGGGCATGTGGCAGACGGCTGCGGTATTACAAGGAACACAGTTTACTTTCTGCGGACATACAGGTAGGATGAAGCTGGCCAATGGGGGAAGCTGCAGGGTGTACGCGTCAATCCATCCCTCCAGCTCCTGGACGGGGTCAGCGCTAAACCTGGTCTTAACTGTAAAGAGAAAAGAAAATTACAAGATGGCCGACCGGACGACAATGTCAGATTAAGAGGCAGCGACTCAAGACTCACAAACCGTATTACGTAAACAAGGACAAGGTATAGGAATGTCTATAATATCGATCAGTCTGTAGCGGGTGAGTTTATAGGATTACCTTTGTGGCTGTCTCTGGCAGAGGAGAGGGGAGTTGCGATATTGGAGCCAATGTCTTGCAGCATGCACTGTATCTGCAGAGGAGGGATAGCTGCATTACACCACATCGCCTCTACAGCGTTACACTGTTATAGTATGATTAGCCACGCGGGAGTACAGGGCGACGGTTAATAACAAGCCAGGCAAGACCAGCGACCAGTGATTTGTGCAATGCTGCCACTGCGGGGCCACAGAGAGTAAGTCCTGAAGAAATGGGTGCAGGGTGCACGATGTAGGCCTCTCCGGACGCAGGAGCCTGTAAGTGCTGCACCCCCATTATACGTGCTGCGTTACCGATCTTAGCGCTTCTCACCAAACCGCCGGATGACTTAACAGAACTAATAGCAGGAATAGAAGTGCCGTTACCTTCTCAAGTTGGGACACACACGGGAGATTGGCATCCAGGCAGAACTCTCTGGCCAGCCTGGAAAAGCAGAGGGACACAATGAGAGGAGGAGGTACTATGTCCGAATGTATCACACAACATTTATTGATGTTGCCAAAAACATAGATGGTTGGGACCGAGTGATCGATGTTTTTGGCCATTGATGGACATCATCCTGTTCCTGTGTCACGTCTCTCCCTGGCTGCTACCGCTGCGTCACTGTCATTGTGCTGTGCAATTTAGCAATTCAGCATATGATATCGGTGTGTGCGCACTACACCCCCCCCCCAACCCAATCCCTACCTCCTCCGTCCACCCCTCTTCGCAATGATTCATTTAAATGCACAAGTCCGGCGGTCACACAGAGCAAGCCAACTAGATTAGGCAAAGGTTCTTCTGCGCAAGTGCGGCTATTCGATACCGGGAACCATCAATGGTAGATGATAGAATACTTTATCACCATCGATGATTACCGCTCAAAAAGCCATTGAAGGGGGATGTGCCGATGGCCATCCCTAGTTACTGGGTACTCAGAAACCCCCACGCATGTGTGCGCCAGAACTAAGGACACACAGGACTATTTTGGAGCAGGTGAGAGTTGCTTAAGAGGCCCGTTCAGTATATCAGGCTGCCCATCACATCACGGAGCATTGTTAGGAACGCTTAATTAGTTATGCACCGCACAGAGTAGAACGACCTACCCCAATGCAGAGCTCAGCTCATCTGTAGCACCTAGCGCCTCAAACACCAGATCGTCCTTGGGCCTCCGCTCCCCCGTGTACGTGCTGGAGTAACCTGGCCAGGAATACAATACGCATTACCGGCTGCGGCCTGGCGCACACAAGAGACACACCCACATTCCCGCACCAGCTCAGTCATAGCGATACCTTTGTCTCCTGTCTTTGTGTAGATCTTGGGGAACGTCTTCGGTTTGGGTTCTATGCTAAAAGAGAAACAGAAAAACATTCTGGATTTAAGGGTTCTATGATCTAGGAAATGCATTCATGTAATCACAGTAACTAGAATGCAGCTACGCAGGGATCCATCGATGTTTATGTTCGAAAATGTTTCTAACGAATGTTGTGATTGTCCGTTACCATCGCACCGAAGATCAGGTGACGGCTGCCCAGCCATCATTTGCCAGTGGGCTTCCGATGTCCGTCCCTACGCCCGGACCCCCCTATGTACAAGGTACTACATGGGCGAGCAGTAATATTAATAGGTGTTATATGTGTAGTAAAATAATAAGGTGCTAAAAGGATTCTGAATTAAATATTACAAGGTGATGCTCTAAGGCACCCAGGCTACACTAGGGAGGGCCATAGACCATCGATGATTCCACATCATTGATGGTTTATGGCCGATGTAGAATAGTTTTGCCATCGATGGGGGAGAACCAGATGGTTTACCTCCATCGATAGCAAGCATAACCAAATAGTTTTTATTCTCCCCTAAGGGGACATGGAGTAGATCTGAGCCCCCGGCAACCATTAAGCCCCCCATGATGACCATTGATAGGTAAAACCATCGATGGTCATCTATTGCATAGTATATCGCCATCGATATCCAGTTGCACTATTGACATTGATGGCACAGGCAACGCAAGTGTATGCATGTACACAACATAGAATATGAGGGGCTAGACTGCGCACCCCAATTCCAAGCATCATGAGGCGCTACCATGCTGAGACTTGTATTTCCTCATGGATAAAAGAAAATGGCAGGTGCACCCCCTCAGCACCTGGTACAAATATCAGCCCTATACACTAGGCCGGGGTATCGTATGCTAGCGTCACATGCGGTACCCCAGCAGCTGGATGACATGCGATATATTGTATGCAGACCTTCAGCATTCGATATATCACATGCAATCCCAGCCAAGGCTGCCGGATCCGACAAGTCGGTCTGCGCCTCCAACTGGCATCACGTGTCTTCCCTCACAGCCCCGGGGAGGTGTCGCAGGTGGCCCAACGCTGCATGGAGCAGTAGAATGAGGCATGCTGGCACTTGTGGTTCCACAACAGATTATATATATATATATATATATATATATATACACACACACATATATATATACACAGTGCTGCCCCCTACTGGCAGCTATAATATATAGATTTACTGTGTATATATTATATACACACACACACACGAGGCTGAAGTTGGCTTCTTATTCGGCCAGCTTCTTATTCGAGCTCCAGCTTCTTATTCGACCTCCAGCTTCTTATTCAGAACAATCACTTTTACAAGGGTTAATGAATCATGGACCACAAATTTCACTGCAGAAATCAACACAAGGGGGTTGCCTACATATGACCCACTTGCAAATTCTTTTGACCAACAATGATTTGGGCAGAAAATGGGCACAAAAATGGGCATGGGTCCCAGATATCATTTTGAATAAGTAGCTGGTGTCCTGCAAGGGTTAAACAGCATTGGTCAAAAAATGTTACACTTGGAATCCACACAGGGGGGTCAGATACATATGACCCACTTGCCATTTCTTTTGACCAACAAGGATTTGGGCAGAAATAGGGCAGTAAAGTGGGCATGGGTCCCAGAATCATCATTTTGAATAAGTAGCTGGTGTCCTGCAAGGGTTAAACAGCGTTGGTCAAAAAATATTACACTGGAAACCCGCACAGGGGGGTCACTTACATATGACCCACTTGCCATTTCTTTTGACCAACAAGGATTTGGGCAGAAATAGGGCACTAAAGTGGGCATGGGTCCCAGAATCATCATTTTGAATAAGTAGCTGGTGTCCTGCAAGGGTTAAACAGTGTTGGTCAAAACATATTACACTTGAAACCCAAACAGGGGGGTTGCCTAAATATGACCCACTTGCAATTTCTTTTGACCAACAAGGATTTGGGCAGGAAATGGGCACAAAAATGGGCATGTGTCCCAGATATCATTTTGAATAAGTAGCTGGTGTCCTGCAAGGGTTAAACAGCGTTGGTCAAAAAATATTACACTGGAAACCCGCACAGGGGGGTCACTTACATATGACCCACTTGCCATTTCTTTTGACCAACAAGGATTTGGGCAGTAATAGGGCAGTAAAGTGGGCATGGGTCCCAGAATCATCATTTTGAATAAGTAGCTGGTGTCCTGCAAGGGTTAAACAGTGTTGGTCAAAACATATTACACTTGAAACCCACAGAGGGGGGTTGCCTACATATGACCCACTTGCAATTTCTTTTGACCAACAATGATTTGGGCAGAAAATGGGCACAAAAATGGGCATGGGTCCCAGAATCATCGTTTTGAATAAGTAGCTGGTGTTCTGCAAGGGTTAAACAGCGTTGGTCAACAAATATTACACTGAAAACCCGCGATAGGGGGTCACTTACATATCACCCACTAGCCATTTCTTTTGACCAACAAGGATTTGGGCAGAAATAGGGCACTAAAGTGGGCATGGGTCCCAGAATCATCATTTTGAATAAGTAGCTGGTGTTCTGCAAGGGTTAAACAGCGTTGGTCAACAAATATTACACTGGAAACCCGCACAGGGGGGTCACTTACATATGACCCACTTGCCATTTCTTTTGACCAACAAGGATTTGGGCAGAAATAGGGCAGTAAAGTGGGCATGGGTCCCAGAATCATCACTTTGAATAAGTAGCTGGTGTCCTGCAAGGGTTAAACAGCGTTTGTCAAAAAATATTACACTGGAAACCTGCACAGGGGGGTCAATTACATATGACCCACTTGCCATTTCTTTTGACCAACAAGGATTTGGGCAGAAATAGGGCAGTAAAGTGGGCATAGGTCCCAGATGTCATCATTTTGAATAAGTAGCTGGTGTCCTGCAAGGGTTAAACAGCGTTGGTCAAAAAATGTTACACTTGGAATCCACACAGGGGGGTCAGATACATATGACCCACTTGCCATTTCTTTTGACCAACAAGGATTTGGGCAGAAATAGGGCACTAAAGTGGGCATGGGTCCCAGAATCATCATTTTGAATAAGTAGCTGGTGTCCTGCAAGGGTTAAACAGTGTTGGTCAAAACATATTACACTTGAAACCCACACAGGGGGGATGCCTACATATGACCCACTTGCAATTTCTTTTGACCAACAATGATTTGGGCAGAAAATGGGCACAAAATTGGGCATGGGTCCCAGAATCATCATTTTGAATAAGTAGCTGGTGTTCTGCAAGGGTTAAACAGCGTTGGTCAACAAATGTTACACTTGGAATGCACACAGGGGGGTCAGATACATATGACCCACTTGCCATTTCTTTTGACCAACAAGGATTTGGGCAGAAATAGGGCACTAAAGTGGGCATGGGTCCCAGAATCATCATTTTGAATAAGTAGCTGGTGTCCTGCAAGGGTTAAACAGTGTTGGTCAAAAAATATTACACTTGAAATCCGCACAGGGGGGTTGCCTACATATGACCCACTTGCAATTTCTTTTGACCAACAATGATTTGGGCAGAAAATGGGCACAAAAATGGGCATGGGTCCCAGAATCATCATTTTGAATAAGTAGCTGGTGTTCTGCAAGGGTTAAACAGCGTTGGTCAACAAATATTACACTGGAAACCCGCACAGGGGGGTCACTTACATATGACCCACTTGCCATTTCTTTTGACCAACAAGGATTTGGGAAGAAATAGGGCAGTAAAGTGGGCATGGGTCACAGATGTCATCATTTTGAATAAGTAGCTGGTGTCCTGCAAGGGTTAAACAGTGTTGGTCAAAACATATTACACTTGAAACCCACACAGGGGGGTTGCCTACATATGACCCACGTGCAATTTCTTTTGACCAACAATCATTTGGGCAGAAAATGGGCACAAAAATGGGCATGGGTCCCCGGATCATCATTTTGAATAAGTAGCTGGTGTTCTGCAAGGGTTAAACAGCGTTGGTCAAAAAATGTTACACTTGGAATCCACACAGGGGGGTCAGATACATATGACCCACTTGCCATTTCTTTTGACCAACAAGGATTTGGGCAGAAATAGGGCACTAAAGTGGGCATGGGTCCCAGAATCATCATTTTGAATAAGTAGCTGGTGTCCTGCAAGGGTTAAACAGTGTTGGTCAAAACATATTACACTTGAAACCCAAACAGGGGGGTTGCCTACATATGACCCACTTGCAATTTCTTTTGACCAACAATGATTTGGGCAGAAAATGGGCACAAAAATGGGCATGGGTCCCAGAATCATCATTTTGAATAAGTAGCTGGTGTTCTGCAAGGGTTAAACAGCGTTGGTCAACAAATATTACACTGAAAACCGGCACTAGGGGGTCACTTACATATCACCCACTTGCCATTTTTTTTGACCAACAAGGATTTGGGCAGAAATAGGGCACTAAAGTGGGCATGGGTCCCAGAATCATCATTTTGAATAAGTAGCTGGTGTCCTGCAAGGGTTAAACAGTGTTGGTCAAAACATATTACACTTGAAACCCAAACAGGGGGGTTGCCTACATATGACCCACTTGCAATTTCTTTTGACCAACAATGATTTGGGCAGAAAATGGGCACAAAATTGGGCATGGGTCCCAGAATCATCATTTTGAATAAGTAGCTGGTGTTCTGCAAGGGTTAAACAGCGTTGGTCAACAAATATTACACTGGAAACCCGCACAGGGGGGTCACTTACATATGACCCACTTGCCATTTCTTTTGACCAACAAGGATTTGGGCAGAAATAGGGCAGTAAAGTGGGCATGGGTCCCAGAATCATCATTTTGAATAAGTAGCTGGTGTCCTGCAAGGGTTAAACAGCGTTGGTCAAAAAATATTACACTGGAAACCCGCACAGGGGGGTCAATTACATATGACCCACTTGCCATTTCTTTTGACCAACAAGGATTTGGGCAGTAATAGGGCAGTAAAGTGGGCATAGGTCCCAGATGTCATTATTTTGAATAAGTAGCTGGTGTCCTGCAAGGGTTAAACAGCGTTGGTCAAAAAATGTTACACTTGGAATCCACACAGGGGAGTCAGATACATATGACCCACTTGCCATTTCTTTTGACCAACAAGGATTTGGGCAGAAATAGGGCAGTAAAGTGGGCATGGGTCCCAGAATCATCATTTTGAATAAGTAGCTGGTGTCCTGCAAGGATTAAACAGTGTTGGTCAAAACATATTACACTTCAAACCCACACAGGGGGGTTGCCTACATATGACCCAATTGCAATTTCTTTTGACCAACAATGATTTGGGCAGAAAATGGGCACAAAAATGGGCATGTGTCCCAGAATCATCATTTTGAGTAAGTACCTGGTGTTCTACAAGGGTTAAACAGCGTTGGTCAAAAGATGTTACACATGGAATCCACACAGGGGGGTCAGATACATATGACCCACTTGCCATTTCTTTTTACCAACAAGGATTTGGGCAGAAATAGGGCAGTAAAGTGGGCATGGGTCACAGATGTCATTATTTTGAATAAGTAGCTGGTGTCCTGCAAGGGTTAAACAGTGTTGGTCAAAACATATTACACTTAAAACCCAAACAGGGGGGTTGCCTACATATGACCCACTTGCAATTTCTTTTGATCAACAATGATTTGGGCAGAAAATGGGCACAAAAATGGGCATGGGTCCCAGATATCATTTTGAATAAGTAGCTGGTGTCCTGCAAGGGTTAAACAGTGTTGGTCAAAAAATGTTACACTTGGAATCCACACAGGGGGGTCAGATACATATGACCCACTTGCCATTTCTTTTGACCAACAAGGATTTGGGCAGTAATAGGGCAGTAAAGTGGGCATGGGTCACAGATGTCATTATTTTGAATAAGTAGCTGGTGTCCTGCAAGGGTTAAACAGTGTTGGTCAAAACATATTGCACTTGAAACCCACACAGGGGGGTTGCCTACATATGACCCACTTGCAATTTCTTTTGACCAACAATCATTTGGGCAGAAAATGGGCACAAAAATGGGCATGGGTCCCCGGATCATCATTTTGAATAAGTAGCTGGTGTTCTGCAAGGGTTAAACAGCGTTGGTCAAAAAATGTTACACTTGGAATCCACACAGGGGGGTCAGATACATATGACCCACTTGCCATTTCTTTTGACCAACAAGGATTTGGGCAGAAATAGGGCAGTAAAGTGGGCATGGGTCCCAGAATCATCATTTTGAATAAGTAGCTGGTGTTCTGCAAGGGTTAAACAGCGTTGGTCAACAAATATTACACTGGAAACCCGCACAGGGGGGTCACTTACATTTGACCCACTTGCCATTTCTTTGGTCAAAAGAAATGGCAAGTGGGTCATATGTATCTGACTCCCCTGTGTGGATTCCAAGTGTAAAATTTTTTGACCAACGCTGTTTAACCCTTGCAGGACACCAGCTACTTATTCAAAATGATGACATCTGGGACCTATGCCCACTTTACTGCCCTATTACTGCCCAAATCCTTGTTGGTCAAAAGAAATGGCAAGTGGGTCATATGTAAGTGACCCCCCTGTGCGGGTTTCCAGTGTAATATTTGTTGACCAACGCTGTTTAACCCTTGCAGAACACCAGCTTCTTATTCAAAATGATGATTCTGGGACCCATGCCCACTTTAGTGCCCTATTTCTGCCCAAATCCTTGTTGGTCAAAAGAAATGGCAAGTGGGTGATATGTAAGTGACCCCCTAGTGCGGGTTTTCAGTGTAATATTTGTTGACCAACGCTGTTTAACCCTTGCAGAACACCAGCTACTTATTCAAAATGATGATTCTGGGACCCATGCCCATTTTTGTGCCCATTTTCTGCCCAAATCATCGTTGGTCAAAAGAAATTGCAAGTGGGTCATATGTAGGCAACCCCCCTGTGTGGGTTTCAAGTGTAATATGTTTTGACCAACACTGTTTAACCCTTGCAGAACACCAGCTACTTATTCAAAATGATGATTCTGGGACCCATGCCCACTTTAGTGCCCTATTTCTGCCCAAATCCTTGTTGGTCAAAAGAAATGGCTAGTGGGTGATATGTAAGTGACCCCCTAGCGCGGGTTTTCAGTGTAATATGTTTTGACCAACACTGTTTAACCCTTGCAGAACACCAGCTACTTATTCAAAATGATGATTCTGGGACCCATGCCCACTTTAGTGCCCTATTTCTGCCCAAATCCTTGTTGGTCAAAAGAACTGGCAAGTGGGTCATATATATCTGACCCCCCTGTGTGGATTCCAAGTGTAAAATTTTTTGACCAACGCTGTTTAACCCTTGCAGAACACCAGCTACTTATTCAAAATGATGATTCTGGGACCCATGCCCATTTTTGTGTCCATTTTCTGCCCAAATCATTGTTGGTCAAAAGAAATTGCAAGTGGGTCATATGTAGGCAACCCCCCTGTGTGGGTTTCAAGTGTAATATGTTTTGACCAACACTGTTTAACCCTTGCAGGACACCAGCTACTTATTCAAAATGATGACATCTGGGACCCATGCCCACTTTACTGCCCTATTACTGCCCAAATCCTTGTTGGTCAAAAGAACTGGCAAGTGGGTCATATATATCTGACCCCCCTGTGTGGATTCCAAGTGTAACATTTTTTGACCAACGCTGTTTAACCCTTGCAGAACACCAGCTACTTATTCAAAATGATGATTCTGGGACCCATGCCCATTTTTGTGTCCATTTTCTGCCAAAATCATTGTTGGTCAAAAGAAATTGCAAGTGGGTCATATGTAGGCAACCCCCCTGTTCGGGTTTCAAGTGTAATATGTTTTGACCAACACTGTTTAACCCTTGCAGGACACCAGCTACTTATTCAAAATAATGACATCTGTGACCCATGCCCACTTTACTGCCCTATTTCTGCCCAAATCCTTGTTGGTCAAAAGAAATGGCAAGTGGGTCATATGTATCTGACCCCCCTGTGTGGATTCCATGTGTAACATCTTTTGACCAACGCTGTTTAACCCTTGTAGAACACCAGGTACTTACTCAAAATGATGATTCTGGGACCCATGCCCATTTTTGTGCCCATTTTCTGCCCAAATCATTGTTGGTCAAAAGAAATTGCAAGTGGGTCATATGTAGGCAACCTCCCTGTGTGGGTTTGAAGTGTAATATGTTTTGACCAACACTGTTTAATCCTTGCAGGACACCAGCTACTTATTCAAAATGATGATTCTGGGACCCATGCCCACTTTACTGCCCTATTTCTGCCCAAATCCTTGTTGGTCAAAAGAAATGGCAAGTGGGTCATATGTATCTGACTCCCCTGTGTGGATTCCAAGTGTAACATTTTTTGACCAACGCTGTTTAACCCTTGCAGGACACCAGCTACTTATTCAAAATAATGACATCTGGGACCTATGCCCACTTTACTGCCCTATTACTGCCCAAATCCTTGTTGGTCAAAAGAAATGGCAAGTGGGTCATATGTAATTGACCCCCCTGTGCGGGTTTCCAGTGTAATATTTTTTGACCAACGCTGTTTAACCCTTGCAGGACACCAGCTACTTATTCAAAATGATGATTCTGGGACCCATGCCCACTTTACTGCCCTATTTCTGCCCAAATCCTTGTTGGTCAAAAGAAATGGCAAGTGGGTCATATGTAAGTGACCCCCCTGTGCGGGTTTCCAGTGTAATATTTGTTGACCAACGCTGTTTAACCCTTGCAGAACACCAGCTACTTATTCAAAATGATGATTCTGGGACCCATGCCCAATTTTGTGCCCATTTTCTGCCCAAATCATTGTTGGTCAAAAGAAATTGCAAGTGGGTCATATGTAGGCAACCCCCCTGTTTGGGTTTCAAGTGTAATATGTTTTGACCAACACTGTTTAACCCTTGCAGGACACCAGCTACTTATTCAAAATGATGATTCTGGGACCCATGCCCACTTTAGTGCCCTATTTCTGCCCAAATCCTTGTTGGTCAAAAAAAATGGCAAGTGGGTGATATGTAAGTGACCCCCTAGTGCCGGTTTTCAGTGTAATATTTGTTGACCAACGCTGTTTAACCCTTGCAGAACACCAGCTACTTATTCAAAATGATGATTCTGGGACCCATGCCCATTTTTGTGCCCATTTTCTGCCCAAATCATTGTTGGTCAAAAGAAATTGCAAGTGGGTCATATGTAGGCAACCCCCCTGTTTGGGTTTCAAGTGTAATATGTTTTGACCAACACTGTTTAACCCTTGCAGGACACCAGCTACTTATTCAAAATGATGATTCTGGGACCCATGCCCACTTTACTGCCCTATTTCTGCCCAAATCCTTGTTGGTCAAAAGAAATGGCAAGTGGGTCATATGTATCTGACCCCCCTGTGTGGATTCCAAGTGTAACATTTTTTGACCAACGCTGTTAACCCATGCAGGACACCAGCTACTTATTCAAAATGATGATTCTGGGACCCATGCCCACTTTAGTGCCCTATTTCTGCCCAAATCCTTGTTGGTCAAAAGAAATGGCAAGTGGGTCATATGTAAGTGACCCCCCTGTGCGGGTTTCCAGTGTAATATTTTTTGACCAACGCTGTTTAACCCTTGCAGGACACCAGCTACTTATTCAAAATGATGATTCTGGGACCCATGCCCACTTTACTGCCCTATTTCTGCCCAAATCCTTGTTGGTCAAAAGAAATGGCAAGTGGGTCATATGTAAGTGACCCCCCTGTGCGGGTTTCCAGTGGTATATTTGTTGACCAACGCTGTTTAACCCTTGCAGGACACCAGCTACTTATTCAAAATGATATCTGGGACCCATGCCCATTTTTGTGCCCATTTTCTGCCCAAATCATTGTTGGTCAAAAGAAATTGCAAGTGGGTCATATGTAGGCAACCCCCCTGTGTGACCAACGCTGTTAACCCATGCAGGACACCAGCTACTTATTCAAAATGATGATTCTGGGACCCATGCCCACTTTAGTGCCCTATTTCTGCCCAAATCCTTGTTGGTCAAAAGAAATGGCAAGTGGGTCATATGTAAGTGACCCCCCTGTGCGGGTTTCCAGTGTAATATTTGGTACTTGTTTCCTAGAACGGCCACAACGATTTAGATCGTTGTGGTCGTAAGATAAAAAATCGGATCGATCGAATCGCATGCGATTTGGTCGCATACGATGCGACCGATCCGATCGACCGATTTTTCACCCGAATTTTTTTTTTTTTTCACCAGATTTGTTTCAATTGCCCCCCCAAATGTTAATAAGTGTGCTAGACCCCACGATAGACGTGAACCCGAAGCGTGGCGAGCGCAGCGAGCCCGCGAGGGGCGGCGGTGCGCGTCCTCCGACCTTTTCATTCCCCTACTATCCACTAGGGCGTGGAGTGAGAATATAATAGTGTGGCGAGCGCAGCGAGACACCGAGCCCGAAGCGTGGCGAGCGCAGCGAGCCCCGCGAGGGGACGCGTCTAACTTCACAGGTATACGCGTCCCCTCGCGGGGCTCGCTGCGCTCGCCACGCTTCGGGCTCGGTGGCTCGCTGCGCTCGCCACACTATTATATTCTCACTCCACGCCCTAGTGGATAGTAGGGGAATGAAAAGGTCGGAGGACGCGCACCGCCGCCGCTCGCCACGCTTCGGGTTCACGTCTATCGTGGGGTCATGGCGGGCACATAAAAAATGTGAAATGGGTCATATTGGCCCATTTCACCTTTTTTATCATTTTTCCCTATGTGAGATGGACTTAATCAAGTCCATCTCATCTTGTGCCATTATAATGGCACAAGACCGACCGATTTCAATGTTAAAAGATTTTTTAACATTGAAGTCTATGGAAAAATCGGGTCAATCGGTCGGTCGCATCGCGGCCGATTTTAATTGGTCGCGACCGACCGATTGACCCGATTTCTGTCAATCAAAGTGAAAAAATTGTAAAAAATCGGCCACATCGTGAGGATCGTGTCCCTTAATTAAGAGCCACGATCACTCACGATTGTGGCCGTTCTAGGAAACAAGTACCTAATATTTTTTGACCAACGCTGTTTAACCCTTGCAGGACACCAGCTACTTATTCAAAATGATGATTCTGGGACCCATGCCCACTTTACTGCCCTATTTCTGCCCAAATCCTTGTTGGTCAAAAGAAATGGCAAGTGGGTCATATGTAAGTGACCCCCCTGTGCGGGTTTCCAGTGTAATATTTGTTGACCAACGCTGTTTAACCCTTGCAGGACACCAGCTACTTATTAAAAATGATATCTGGGACCCATGCCCATTTTTGTGCCCATTTTCTGCCCAAATCATTGTTGGTCAAAAGAAATTGCAAGTGGGTCATATGTAGGCAACCCCCCTGTGTGACCAACGCTGTTAACCCATGCAGGACACCAGCTACTTATTCAAAATGATGATTCTGGGACCCATGCCCACTTTAGTGCCCTATTTCTGCCCAAATCCTTGTTGGTCAAAAGAAATGGCAAGTGGGTCATATGTAAGTGACCCCCCTGTGCGGGTTTCCAGTGTAATATTTTTTGACCAACGCTGTTTAACCCTTGCAGGACACCAGCTACTTATTCAAAATGATGATTCTGGGACCCATGCCCACTTTACTGCCCTATTTCTGCCCAAATCCTTGTTGGTCAAAAGAAATTGCAAGTGGGTCATATGTAAGTGACCCCCCTGTGCGGGTTTCCAGTGTAATATTTGTTGACCAATGCTGTTTAACCCTTGCAGGACACCAGCTACTTATTCAAAATGATATCTGGGACCCATGCCCATTTTTGTGCCCATTTTCTGCCCAAATCATTGTTGGTCAAAAGTAATTGCAAGTGGGTCATATGTAGGCAACCCCCCTGTGTGGGTTTCAAGTGTAATATGTTTTGACCAACACTGTTTAACCCTTGCAGGACACCAGCTACTTATTCAAAATGATGACATCTGTGACCCATGCCCACTTTACTGCCCTATTACTGCCCAAATCCTTGTTGGTCAAAAGAAATGGCAAATGGGTCATATGTAAGTGACCCCCCTGTGCGGGTTTCCAGTGTAATATTTTTTGACCAACGCTGTTTAACCCTTGCAGGACACCAGCTACTTATTCAAAATGATATCTGGGACCCATGCCCATTTTTGTGCCCATTTTCTGCCCAAATCATTGTTGGTCAAAAGAAATTGCAAGTGGGTCATATGTAGGCAACCTCCCTGTGTGGGTTTGAAGTGTAATATGTTTTGACCAACACTGTTTAATCCTTGCAGAACACCAGCTACTTATTCAAAATGATGATTCTGGGACCCATGCCCACTTTACTGCCCTATTTCTGCCCAAATCCTTGTTGGTCAAAAGAAATGGCAAGTGGGTCATATGTATCTGACCCCCCTGTGTGGATTCCAAGTGTAACATTTTTTGACCAACGCTGTTAACCCATGCAGGACACCAGCTACTTATTCAAAATGATGATTCTGGGACCCATGCCCACTTTAGTGCCCTATTTCTGCCCAAATCCTTGTTGGTCAAAAGAAATGGCAAGTGGGTCATATGTAAGTGACCCCCCTGTGCGGGTTTCCAGTGTAATATTTTTTGACCAACGCTGTTTAACCCTTGCAGGACACCAGCTACTTATTCAAAATGATGATTCTGGGACCCATGCCCACTTTACTGCCCTATTTCTGCCCAAATCCTTGTTGGTCAAAAGAAATGGCAAGTGGGTCATATGTAAGTGACCCCGCTGTGCGGGTTTCCAGTGTAATATTTGTTGACCAACGCTGTTTAACCCTTGCAGAACACCAGCTACTTATTCAAAATGATGATTCTGGGACCCATGCCCACTTTAGTGCCCTATTTATGCCCAAATCCTTGTTGGTCAAAAGAAATGGCAAGTGGGTCATATGTAAGTGACCCCCCTGTGCGGGTTTCCAGTGTAATATTTTTTGACCAACGCTGTTTAACCCTTGCAGGACACCAGCTACTTATTCAAAATGATATCTGGGACCCATGCCCATTTTTGTGCCCATTTTCTGCCCAAATCATTGTTGGTCAAAAGAAATTGCAAGTGGGTCATATGTAGGCAACCCCCCTGTGTGGGTTTCAAGTGTAATATGTTTTGACCAACACTGTTTAACCCTTGCAGGACACCAGCTACTTATTCAAAATAATGACATCTGTGACCCATGCCCACTTTACTGCCCTATTACTGCCCAAATCCTTGTTGGTCAAAAGAAATGGCAAGTGGGTCATATGTATCTGACCCCCCTGTGTGGATTCCAAGTGTAACATTTTTTGACCAACGCTGTTTAACCCTTGCAGAACACCAGCTACTTATTCAAAATGATGATTCTGGGACCCATGCCCATTTTTGTGCCCATTTTCTGCCCAAATCATTGTTGGTCAAAAGAAATTGCAAGTGGGTCATATGTAGGCAACCCCCCTGTGTGGGTTTCAAGTGTAATATGTTTTGACCAACACTGTTTAACCCATGCAGGACACCAGCTACTTATTCAAAATGATGACATCTGTGACCCATGCCCACTTTACTGCCCTATTACTGCCCAAATCCTTGTTGGTCAAAAGAAATGGCAAGTGGGTCATATGTAAGTGACCCCCCTGTGCGGGTTTCCAGTGTAATATTTTTTGACCAACGCTGTTTAACCCTTGCAGGACACCAGCTACTTATTCAAAATGATATCTGGGACCCATGCCCATTTTTGTGCCCATTTTCTGCCCAAATCATTGTTGGTCAAAAGAAATTGCAAGTGGGTCATATGTAGGCAACCCCCCTGTGTGGGTTTCAAGTGTAATATGTTTTGACCAACACTGTTTAACCCTTGCAGGACACCAGCTACTTATTCAAAATAATGACATCTGTGACCCATGCCCACTTTACTGCCCTATTTCTGCCCAAATCCTTGTTGGTCAAAAGAAATGCCAAGTGGGTCATATGTATCTGACCCCCCTGTGTGGATTCCAAGTGTAACATTTTTTGACCAACGCTGTTTAACCCTTGCAGAACACCAGCTACTTATTCAAAATGATGATTCTGGGACCCATGCCCATTTTTGTGCCCATTTTCTGCCCAAATCCTTGTTGGTCAAAAGAAATGACAAGTGGGTCATATGTAAGTGACCCCCCTGTGCGGGTTTCCAGTGTAATATTTTTTGACCAACGCTGTTTAACCCTTGCAGGACACCAGCTACTTATTCAAAATGATGATTCTGGGACCCATGCCCACTTTACTGCCCTATTTCTGCCCAAATCCTTGTTGGTCAAAAGAAATGGCAAGTGGGTCATATGTATCTGACCCCCCTGTGTGGATTCCAAGTGTAAAATTTTTTGACCAACGCTGTTTAACACTTGCAGGACACCAGCTACTTATTCAAAATGATTACATCTGTGACCCATGCCCACTTTACTGCCCTATTACTGCCCAAATCCTTGTTGGTCAAAAGAAATGGCAAGTGGGTCATATGAAAGTGACCCCCCTGTGCGGGTTTCCAGTGTAATATATTTTGACCAACGCTGTTTAACCCTTGCAGGACACCAGCTACTTATTCAAAATGATATCTGGGACCCATGCCCATTTTTGTGCCCATTTTCTGCCCAAATCATTGTTGATCAAAAGAAATTGCAAGTGGGTCATATGTAGGCAACCCCCCTGTGTGGGTTTCAAGTGTAATATGTTTTGACCAACACTGTTTAACCCTTGCAGGACACTAGCTACTTATTCAAAATAATGACATCTGTGACCCATGCCCACTTTACTGCCCTATTTCTGCCCAAATCTTTGTTGGTCAAAAGAAATGCCAAGTGGGTCATATGTAAGTGACCCCCCTGTGTGGATTACAAGTGTAACATTTTTTTACCAACGCTGTTTAACCCTTGCAGAACACCAGCTACTTATTCAAAATGATGATTCTGGGACCCATGCCCATTTTTGTGCCCATTTTCTGCCCAAATCCTTGTTGGTCAAAAGAAATGACAAGTGGGTCATATGTAAGTGACCCCCCTTTGCGGGTTTCCAGTGTAATATTTTTTGACCATCGCTGTTTAACCCTTGCAGGACACCAGCTACTTATTCAAAATGATGATTCTGGGACCCATGCCCACTTTACTGCCCTATTTCTGCCCAAATCCTTGTTGGTCAAAAGAAATGGCAAGTGGGTCATATGTAAGTGACCCCCCTGTTCGGGTTTCCAGTGTAATATTTGTTGACCAACGCTTTTTAACCCTTGCAGAACACCAGCTACTTATTCAAAATGATATCTGGGACCCATGCCCATTTTTGTGCCCATTTTCTGCCCAAATCATTGTTGGTCAAAAGAAATTGCAAGTGGGTCATATGTAGGCAACCCCCCTGTGTTGATTTCTGCAGTGAAATTTGTGGTCCATGATTTATTAACCCTTGTAAAAGTGATTGTTCTGAATAAGAAGCTGGCGCTCGAATAAGAAGCTGGAGCTCGAATAAGAAGCTGGAGCTCGAATAAGAAGCCAACTTCAGCCTCGTCACACACACACACATATATATATATATATATATATATATATATATATATCGGGGCTGCAGCTGCGCCTCTCACCTCTTCTCCTCCCGCCCCCCTCCTGTGCACAGCCGCCGCCTCCAGCTGCAGCAGCCCCCGGTCACCCCGCCGCGCACCACTGCCACTCTCCTCAGCGCCTGGCGTGCTGCTACCGACGCCGCCATCATCATTTTACACCAGGCCACGCCCACCTGGCCGGTTAAGAACGCCCACAGCACTGGGTTGGCGCAGAGACCCTGACCAGCCTGTCGCACGGCCATCGCTGATTGGGCCTCATTGTGCAGGCGCTGTCACACCTGTCCTCACGCCACGCCTTCCTTGCCTGGCGATTGGAGCGGAGAGGAGGGGCGGGGTTAGCGTGTGGAAGCGGAGTGGCTGATTGGTCGACCAGGGCCCAGGTGCAAGCTGGCTGCAGACTGACAGATATACAGCTCCCACGCTGCTGCTGCCGCTGTCACTGACACTGGTCACGGGAGATAGTGGGGCTGCAGCTGGTAAGTCCTGTGTGTTACTTTTCCCTGTCACCCTCAGCAGCCTTCTATCTATCTATCCATCTATCTATGTAACTCTGTCTGTCTGTCTGTCTATGTAACTATATATCTGTCTATCTGTAACTATCTCATATCTATATATGTATCTATCTATCCACCATGCAGACACCCAGATATTCTCTCTTCCTCACACTCTTGTGGTTTGCTGGGACTTGTAGTCCCCCACCGCCCACCGGGACACCCACAGGCCCACTTGCAGACAGAAGTAAGCGATACGTAGGTTTGGCTGTAGGTGCCCACAGTACACGTGAATGACAGAAGCCGGGCTGTGAAGGGAGATCTGGTCTATATAAATCACCTCAGCTTTGCTGCATGTATTCAGTGTAAGCAGCCGGTCTCCATAGGCTGTATAGTAACATGGACGAAACGCACCATATATACGAGTCGGTGGCCCAGGAGCTGCTGCGTCAGAGAACAGCAATGTGCGGACTGGACATCCTGGTCCTGGGACCTGTGCCGCTGATACGTGTTATACCTGGGACACAGTGGATCCTGATATGTATTGTAGGTGCTGACGCGTTTCTCCACCTCTCTGGCACTTTCCTCAGAGGTGTATGTGTCCCATAATAATCCTGCCATACACATCGGCCAATCCTGCTTGGTCACACGCTCACGTTCTCTTCTAGAGCTTCTGTGTCCTAATATCTTGTTTTATTCAGTTTTCTTATAAACGGTAAGTGGACTCCATTGGTCTGAACGGCGGTAATAATCCCTGCTCCCCCGTATGCCTGACATACTGTTCTCCTGTCTGGTTGCAGAGAAGGACAAGATGGCGGACGGAGAGCTGTTGGTGTCAGCCCCTGGGAAGGTGATTCTGCACGGCGAGCATGCTGTGGTGCATGGGAAGGTACGGTATCCTATTGCTGTGTATGGCATTGTACTGCCTGAGCATCGCATTGCTGTGGTGCCTGGGAAGGTACGGTGTCCTGTTGCCTGAGCATCGCATTGCTGTGGTGCCTGGGAAGGTACGGTGTCCTATTGCCTGAGCATCGCATTGCTGTGGTGCCTGGGAAGGTACGGTGTCCTGTTGCCTGAGCATCGCATTGCTGTGGTGCCTGGGAAGGTACGGTGTCCTATTGCCTGAGCGTCGCATTGCTGTGGTGCATGGGAATGTACGGTGTCCTGTTGCCTGAGCATCGCATTGCTGTGGTGCCTGGGAAGGTACGGTGTCCTATTGCCTGAGCATCGCATTGCTGTGGTGCATGGGAAGGTACGGTGTCCTATTGCCTGAGCATCGCATTGCTGTGGTGCCTGGGAAGGTACGGTGTCCTGTTGCCTAAGCATCGCATTGCTGTGGTGCATGGGAATGTACAGTGTCCTGTTGCCTGAGCATCGCATTGCTGTGGTGCCTAGGGAAGGTACGGTGTCCTATTGCCTGAGCATCGCATTGCTGTGGTGCCTGGGAAGGTATGGTGTCCTATTGCCTGAGCATCGCATTGCTGTGGTGCCTGGGAAGGTATGGTGTCCTATTGCCTGAGCATCGCATTGCTGTGGTGCCTGGGAAGGTATGGTGTCCTATTGCCTGAGCATCGCATTGCTGTGGTGCCTGGGAAGGTATGGTGTCCTATTGCCTGAGCATCGCATTGCTGTGGTGCCTGGGAAGGTACGGTGTCCTGTTGCCTGAGCATCGCATTGCTGTGGTGCATGGGAATGTACGGTGTCCTGTTGCCTGAGCATCGCATTGCTGTGGTGCCTGGGAAGGTATCGCATTGCTGTGGTGCCTGGGACTAGGGCCTCAGAGATACCAGCTGCCGGTGGGGAGAGTCCTCTGAGTGCAGCCTCTATAGGATGTTTAATCCCTAGGGGTGGACATGGGGCCCGATTCAGGTCTGCTCGCTCAACTGCATGTATTTGGAGCCTAGCATGCAGGTTAACGCTCCCCCGCTGCCTGAATCCAGGCGCTATGCTGCGAGCGGGTGCACACGCTTACACATCCGCTGGCAAGCGCCCGAATTGGGGGCAGGTGCTGATGTCATGTGACATCATCCGGCCAGTCCGAGCAGTGTTCTCTGGGGCCCGCCCAGAAATACTCAGCATGTTACTATGTTGTTCTTCATGCATCAGGCATTCACACCAGCGCCCAGCTACAGTCCTGTCTTATCCTACTATCAGATTGTTTATTTTTCTTATTTAGTCCTAAGACAGTAAAACTTCTAGCACAGTGTGGTCTGTATTTCAGCACTGCTATACAGACCAGACCTGTGCTAGAAGCCCTACAGCAGAGGGTGACCCCCCCCCCCCCCCCCACCCCAGGCTGAGAAGAGGAACTGCACGGGTTATGAAATATGACTGATCACCGGAATGTCTATGTGCTGTGTTACGTACGTTATACGCTGTATATGTTCTTCCCAGATGGCGTTGGCGGCGGGGTTAAATCTGAGAACATTCCTCAGGTTGCGGCCGTCCGCTGATAACACTGTGCTGATAAACCTTCCTAACATCGGAACCACGAAGAGTTGGGGCGTCTGTGACCTACGGCCCCTGCTGCCCGCTTTCCAAGGTGAGCAAACAGACAGCATTCCCTGCATTGCTGCTTCCAGGCCTCCATGTGCAGTATGACGGCGTTATACATGTACAGTAGGAACTACATAGGCCTGTAGGCATGACGGTGTCTCCTTATGTGTTCAGTCACACATACGTGTACAAACCACCGGTGACTGTCCTGCCCTCTCCGGCTTCCTTACAGGTAATCCCGGGGGTGTACCTGCCAGTCCCAGCCCGGAGCAGCTGAATATACTAATGAGGATAGCCGGTATCCCGGAGGATTCCAGAGACACCGAGGCACTTGCTGTTCTGACCTTCCTATACCTCTACCTCTCTATCTGCGGCCGGTGAGTGAGGCACTGATCTTGTTATAGCGTCGATATTTTGCGTATGTTTAAAATTCCGGTTCGGTACGTTATGTTGACATTTCTCACATCGACACGAAGATGCAGACATATACATATCGGCATTCAGAATTGTCAACACTGACATGTTGACGTATTGATAAGGTCAACAAGGCGTTTCCTCCCGACCGTCAATATTTTCCCTGTCAGAATTTCATGTGGCTGCATTTGGACCATGTTGATACTTTCCAGATGTCGACATGTCAGAGGTCATCATTTAACCATGTCAACATCCTAACCTGATATTCTAGTGTCGACATTATGAATGGTGCACCTAACGTTCCCCACAGACCTTTGGTATCCGGATGGAAGATCGACACTAAATAATTAATAAGTCGACACCAGATGGTCGACAGCCAATAGATTGAAAGGATCAAAAGAGCGAAGGCGTCTTCCTTTGTGATGCTTTGCATCAGGGGCCACGACACATTAAATATACATCGGTGATAAAAACCGAGGGTTAGGTGATGTTGTGTGGAGTAGAGGGCCCTGCTCATGAGAGCTTACATTCTAAAGGGGCGGGGCAGACAAAAAGGGGTGACACAGATGGGGTAGACAGTGTGCGTGGGGTTAGGGTGAGAGGTGGCTGGGTTGGGCGAAGAATTGGGTCTTGCACGCCCTTTGAGGTGGAGAGAGTCTGATGGGGAGAGAGAGAATTCCAGAGGTAGGGAGCAGCACGGGTAAAGTATCTAAGGTGGGAGTGAGAGGAAGTAACCTGTTGGCAGGACTCGGAAGGTCGATTATTGACAGATTATGATGGTTGCATTTTGTACACAAGCCGCGGATCTCCGGCGCCTGTATGTTAATATGACCGATAAACTGTTGTGTTCCACCCAGGGATCTACCAAGTCTGGAGATCGTGGTTTGGTCCCAGCTGCCTACAGGAGCCGGTTTGGGATCCAGTGCTGCCTACTCCGTGTGCCTGTCTGCTGCCTTATTAACCGCCTCGAAGAAGATTTCTCATCCAATACACAAAGAAGCGGAGACTGTGAGGTGTATATACTTGGGGGGGTATTGTTTTTCTTTTATGTCTAGCAAAAAAACCTACACCAGGCAGCCAAGGCTCTTACTTGACGTAGGAGATGGCCTCTCTCAGGACAGTAACAGATAACACCGTCCAATATAAAATAAGTGCCTGATGGTCAATATCTGGGTTGATGTTCTCAGCTAGCGATTCATTTCACCTGGCTATCAGGCTTATTCAGGATTGTGGAGTGATCAATCCTCCGCTCCTTTTTTCCCCTCGATACTAGGTTGCTTAGTTGTCATTGGATATATTTGCACGAATTTAGGATATTTTGGGGTCGCTGAAGTCAAAAATGTAAGTTGTTATTTTGAATTGGCTCTAGTTCTTAAGATAATAACACAAATGGCTTTTCCACGCAAACATTCTAGTATATTCCCCCTCTGTATTTACGATATTGGCCATAGTCCGTTCCCAGTTGTGGGGTTTGCGTTGTCTGTTGTGTTTTATTGATTCCCAACCGTGTATCTCAAAACTTGGAGCCAATCTGACAAAACTGCGGTCCTCTTCGGAACCAGGTCAACCCAAAATTGCTCTAAAATGAGTGTAATGAGAGAACCAGTTTTAGTCATTTAGAAATAGAATCCTAATAAATGAACAAAAAATGTAGTGAATAAAATGAAAATCTAAAACATTATGAAAATCAAGTCCTACATGTCCAGTCTCCAAGTCCTACATGTCCAGTCTCCAAGTCCTACATGTCCAGTCTCCAAGTCCTACATGTCCAGTCTCCAAGTCCTACATGTCCAGTCTCCAAGTCCTACATGTCCAGTCTCCAAGTCCTACATGTCCAGTCTCCAAGTCCTACAAGTCCAGTTTCCCAGTCCTACAAGTCCAGTCTCCAAGTGACCAAGTCCTACAAGTCCACCAGCCGTATTAGGCAGGAAGGACCTTGGCATGCATGCGCGAAGCCAAATGGCATCAAATTACTTTTTTTTTTTTGCAATTTGACTGACGGGAAGCCAGCGTTTGGGGATGGTAACCACCCATTTTCTGGGAGTGTCCAGATAAACGCAGGCGTCCCCAGGCATTTTCAGTGAGGGCCTGTAAAGTTGGCTTCGGCCTTGATTGGCCTGATTCAGTCAAACAGTTGAGGAAGGGTCAAGGTTATGAACCAACCGGGAAAATCATTTGCATAAGTGGGTGTTTCTTAGATTCATTCAGCCAATCTGATGCAGCCAGCAATTGTAATCATTATCTGGCACACTGGGTCGCATGCACCCAAGTCACCCCCTCTAGTGAGCTTCTATTGGTGGTTTGTATCGCTGTCCGCACCACCTGACTCTGGTGCCCTTTTTTTCCTAGGTGGTCACCGAGCGAGCTGGACCTGATTAATCTCTGGGCCTTCCAAGGCGAGAAGGTGATCCACGGCAACCCGTCCGGCGTGGACAATGCTGTCGGCACATGGGGTATGTAGCTCAACTGGGAGACGGGGGAAGAGGGTGTAACTGACCTATGAGGTTATGATTGGCTGCACCTTGTGGGCGTGGCACTAGAGCCATTGGTTTCTGCCCCATAGTAAACCAATCCGACAACCTAAATGACAAAGGTCATCAGTGCTTAAGGTCACAGGTTCAAAAGGTCGACGTCAAAATAGTCAACACATGTTTTTGACGCTTTTTTTTCCCCGGTTTTTCCCAACATTTGCTTGATTTATTATCCACGTGGTGTGGGTACATGTTTTTAGGGGCATGGTCCCGTATTATGGAGTAGCCAAGATTTGGATTCAAAACTTGTGTCAACCCAGGTCATTGTTGACTGTTAGTGGTCGTACTATACCATAACCCTAAGAAGGCTGTGGCCCTCTCCTCGGGGGCACCCACATTAGTGACATCACCAGGGTGGGCCACTGTCCGCAGGGGGTCCTGTGTGACATAGTGTGACCTGTGGGCGCTATGAATATTTGTGCATTTTATTATTTCATCACCAGCCTGTCATGTTACCTCCATTGATCTCCTGTAGGTGGCGCACTGCAGTACCAAGCTGGGGACATAACGCCAATGAAGAGGTAGAGTTTCATCCTTTGCTTTCCCCCCCCAGTCCCCACTGTGCCTGTACAGACCTGTCAGCTATCACCCCATTTCTGTACCCCCCCCCCACCACCACCACCACCACCTCCCGTTAGTATTCAGTGTTTATTGATCTCCTACGTTGTGTTTCCAGGGTCCCGGTGCTGCAGATCTTACTCACCAACACCCGAGTCCCGCGCAGTACAAAGACCCTGGTGGCGGGCGTGAAAGAGAAGCTGCTGAAGGTCCGATGTCTTGGCATTAAACTTGCGTGCTTTAACATTGTACATGACCCCAATGAAGCAATTGCATTTTCCCCTATATTATGTTCTTATATGTGCAGAGAAATCCCTCCAACAAGGGTGGCCATTATAGGGACGTATGTATACTTACCGGGTATTCAGGGCTGATCCGTGGCCTGATCAGGCGGGTGGGCTTCCTCTGACACTGAGGCTCGCCTCCTCTACCAGCATTTATGTGTCTTAACTCTGTCCAGTGTGAGAGAGGGAATCCTTTCCTCTGCAGCGAAGCGCTAGGCTGAGAGGACGGACGTCCGGGACCATCGACATCACTTGACGTCTGTGCGCCCCAGAATGCTTTGCAAACGGCATTCCCAGTGCTGCAAGGGTGCTGATCACAGAGTAGACAGGAATATGTTTATATATGAAACATCGGTGCTGCCTGACGTACAGCGTCGGGGGGGGGGGGGGGGGATATAGCAGGGGATATGATCCCGTTGGAGTGGATATCTGAAGTGATTATGTGCACAATTGTCACGTCATGTTTTGCACCATCTTGACATTCCCTTATTTTTTACCTCACAGTATCCAGGTATCATGGAACCCGTCCTGTCATCCATACATGCTGTATCCCAGGAGTGCCAGCGAGTCCTAGAGACATCAGCAGATGGGTTGTCTACGGAACATTACTCTGTGCTGGAGGTAATACACCTGGGAGGGGGGTCACCACATCTTATTGCAGTTTAACGTATCCTAGAGTTCCCAAACTCCGCCATTACAGTCCAGGCCTTACGGATATCCATGCTTGAGCACAGGTGACTTAATAAGTACCTCAGTCAATTTGATTTATCCATCTGGATACAAGTTTGGGTATCCTTATAACCTGGTCTGTTTATGGCGGAGCTCTGGAAGCCATTGTATCCCATCAGGACTTGGGTGTAATTAGTAGCGGTTAGATTCTGTAACAAGATGGCGGATATGTGGTTCAGTGCTTAACCACGCCGACACGGGATATATTCTGTTACCGTTGCAGGAATTATTCGACATCAATCAACATCATCTAAACGTGATCGGAGTCGGCCATTCCTCACTGGACCGGCTATGTCAGGTGACTGCGTCACATGGTCTGCACAGCAAGCTGACCGGCGCGGGAGGAGGCGGCTGCGCGATAACTCTGCTCCGCCCTGGTGCGTATTGCAGTCTGTGGTTCTGTACAAGTCATTCTGCGGAGCCTGACATCCTCTCTGGTCTTTATTCCATTTGCCGGCTCTGTTAGTGTAAGGAAGTGCAATACTTTCCACAGGGCTACTGTGTTGTCTTACGCGGGAGACAGAATTCCTGTTATGTTCCTGAGAGGTCATAAGTAAGCTGCATTGGTAGATAAGTGGGAATATAGGGCGTGGTTCTTAGTCACCCGTAAAAGGTCACTGATTGGACCACAAAGTGCCGCCTCCACATGGAGTGTGGCTTCCTTCCCGCATAGTAAACCACATCTGGCTATATGGACAGTAGACCTGTGGACGTCCAGCCCTGTGTTGGATAATCAAGGGCCTGGTTCATAGATACACGCTGTTCTGATGCCCATGCAGTTGAATAATCTGCTATAACCAGGCCCCAAACACTTGTTTAGGTCAATGTTCAATGTGTGGGAAGTGTGTTCTAGAACTGGCTGATAGGGGGCGCTGTGCTAGACCACATGGCCTCTACCATACGCGTATAGATAACATATTCCCGGCCTTACTAACTTCTCTCTCTTCCGTCAGACGTAGACCGTGGTGTGGTGGAAGCGGCCAAGCAGCAGCTGTCAGACTGCGGATATCAGTGCTGGGAGACCAGCATCGGGGCCCCAGGCGTCTCCCTGGACTCTCCATCTTCGCTGCCAGATGATGCTTCCAGAGCGTTCAGCACCGTGTAGACTACAGTCCGGCAATGGCGCACTGCATTGTGGGTCATCATCGTAGACGCTTCTCAGGAACATGACATTAGTCTCTTTCTTTTGTATTATGGGGAACGGGAGACGCTGCAGCAGATGGGACCATTGTGGACGTGCGATGGTGACTGGTATAACGTGTGTGTTACCGTATCCGCTGCAGCTGTCCGTCTTCTGGAGGACAAGTGAAGACACGCTACTTGGGCACTACCATTAGAGCATGTGACTTATGCAAATGCCGCCACATCTATAGCCGCCGCATCACTGTGTGGTGCGCCATTAGACTCTCACCAGCCCATAACGAGGCGCGGCCTATGCGTCAGAGTATGGCCTCCAATCGTTGTCATCACTCAGGGCCGCTTCTCACAGCAATAAGCAATTAAAAATCTCGAGAGTGAATTAATGGGCAGGATTGTTTTTCAGAAGTGTGAGGTAACTGCAGTCGCAGCTGGTTCAGACTTCGGAATGGGCCCAATGTCCGGTCGTCAGGTACAAAGGTTGTCCGATGAAAGGTCAACTGTGCTTACGGTTGACAAATACAAAAATGTTGATATGACGATGGTCAATGCGTTTTTTGGGGGGGTTCTTCACATATTTCACCATCCATGTGGACATCGATTGGGGATGGTTACCAAGGGCCTTATTTTGGTTCACTCTTTCTGACAAAATCCTTCTTAGATGGACAAAACCATGTGCACTGCAGGGGGGCAGATGTAAAATGTGCAGAGAGAATTAGATTTGGGTGAGTTATTTTGTTTCTGTGCAGGGTAAATACTGACTGCATGATATTTACCCTGCAATATAGATCTCACTTTGAAGTAAAACCCCACCCAAATCTAATTCTCTCTGCACATGTTACATCTGCCCCACCTGCAGTGCACATGGTTTTGTCCATCTAAGAAGGATTTTGTCAGAAAGAGTGAACTAAAATAAGGCCCCAAGTGACATGCGCAGCGGAAAAAGCCACTGTCCCTGAAGTAAGGGGGCGTACGCGTTTGTAGTCTGGTCACATAACATCTAGCCTAAAAAATCTTGTCAACCATTTTTGTTTTGACCCTTGACCTCTGTCGACCTTTTCTTACCCGTTGACCATGCCGACTCTCTACACCTACACCTATACATTATGGGGGAATTTACTAAGATGGGAGTTTTACTCCAGAGGGGATGTTGCTATCGGCAACTATCTCTTATCTTCTAGAAGGTGCTAAATAAATAAGCATATTCTGATTTTAAATTTTAAAATGTTTCGAATAAAGACCGATAGCATGCCGACACCTCTGAAGTGTCAAAATTATGTCCACACTTAGGGGTAAAGCTTCTAAAAATGAAAAGAGATGGTGATGTTTCCCATAGCAACCAAACAGATTCTGTCTATTATTTCTCTATTGCATCCTAGAAAATGATAGGCATGATCTGATTGGTTGCTATGGCCAAGTATCAATATGTTTGAATTACAACCAATGAAACCAGATGATCATAAAGGTGCATCCACACTGCAATACTGTCCCTGACTGATACTATTATCACTATCATCGGAGTTCCTGGGCAAACAATGAACAATATCGATCAGTAATGTTATTGGGTCGCTGTCCATATGTTAAAGTCATTGATATGTCAAAGAGAATATTACATTTACAGATGACAGGGGGGAAGTAGACCTGAGTGTCTGAATCCCCCCCATTTGGGCCTTATTCAGATCTGATCGCAGTACAAATTTGTTTGGAAAATGGGCAAAACCATGTGCACTGCAGGTGGGGCAGATGTAACCAGCGCAGACAGAGTTAAATTTGGGTGGGGTGGGCTGAAACTGAAATCTGAATTGCAGTGTAAAAATAATGCAGCCAGTATTTACACTGCACAGAAACAAAATAACTCACCCAAATCGAATTCTCTATGCACAGGTTACATCTGCCCCACCTGCAGTGCACATGGTTTTGCCCATTTTCCAAACAAATGTGTACTGAGCTCAGATCGGAATAAGGGCCAATGTGTTTATATCATGCCCCTTTGCTTCTTCACCCAAAGTTTGACTGAGATCAATTTCTGAAGCTTACGTGTCGCAGCTTAACGAGCGTCCGGCATTGACCTTCTGGAACTGTTGTTGGGTACCAGATCTTCTCCGTGGAACCTTCCCAACATGTGTTGCCCTTCCTTTCCACCCTCAAGAGGATCATCGAGATCTCAGCCTTCGTAGATCCTGAAGCTCCGTTTCCACCTACCCAGCCTCTCCCTAGGGTCATTTCCCTCGTCTGCATTGACGGGGGACAAAATTACATGTCTATGGTTCTAAGCCAGGTCCACAAGCCCACAACTGTGGATCCTTAAACTTGAGCCTGTCTCCTTCAGCGTAGTTTCCAAAACCTATATCCCTCTTATTGTGGGGAATGACCCCCATTAAGCTGGCAGATGGGTGACGTTCTGGCTGAGGACTCTTCCCACCACAGCGGTTTTCTGATGAAGATTCTCCCTAGGGTAACACTCCTGGGGGGAAATGGAATTACTCTGGGACTTGGAGGCATTGGGGAGTCTACCCTATGTTTTAAAGGGGGCAATCGTTTAAAAACCCAAAGCAACCTGGTATTGCCTTTTAAATAATTGCCCCCTTTAAAACATTGGGGAAACTTTCCAGAGAACTCCACCAATGAATTCATTATTGGGGCATCAATAAATGGGTGTGGATCGATGGGCCGAGCAGGAACAGGCCAACAGACAGTAGATCAAACCCAAATGCCCACCGCGAAGCTGGACGACGGGGTCAAAACGTCGACATGAAAAAGTATACCCAAGCAAAAGGTTGGCATGGTCGCCGAGAGCGGAGAAAGGGGGTGGGCCAGAAGACTTTTTTAAAAAAAAGTGGTATGGGGTTTGGTGGCGGCGATCGAGTCGCTGTAGGCATGCCCCATGCCAAGATCGCGGCATTGTAAGAAAAGAGGCGTGGCTATGATCACCCAATTAAGCTATCAGCGAACTGGTCGCCTTACTTCCTATGTGGGCGGACGGACAGAGGGGGGGGCTCATAGGCCGGGAGACACCGTGTACTTTTGGGGGGAGGGGTAAGTTTAAATTAGACCACTTGTAACAATCGGCAGGACCACTATGGATACTTAGTATTCCCTTAATGAGGGATGTCCATCGGCCATTGACGGTTAATAAACATAAACGGCCTAATGGTGATGGTGTCTTTACCATGGATGGGAGGTCCCTGGTGGCTGAAAGCACGTATCGGTACAGACCATGGATGTTTTTTACCTTGGTCGTTGTTTCCTTCTGGCAGCTGTAGAGATTATTTTTTTTTTTTTTCAATTGGAGTTCAGGAAATGTTGGGCATAAAATTGGCATGAGAGAAATGGACATCTCTTTTTTGTACAGGGCAGTCTCCCCAGTCATTATCGGAGTGGAGCAGTAAAACAAACATCCCCCTGACAGACCCAATGGGTTGCAAAACAAACAGTGCCATTGCTCCAGTGTGGTATAGCTATGATGCTGTAAACGCCTTGCCGCATCATGTTTTGCTGTACACATCGGTGTGACAGTATTATTTTCATATATTATTTTTTTGTATATCAAAAACACACACACACCCTCTCTTCCCAGTACACACATTATACTTATAAAGTACACATCATCATATATATATATATATATATATATATATATATATGTAAATATACTCACATATGCAGGCCTTATTTATAATAGAGAGGTTAAGTAATGATGTATAACGCTGTGTGCCAGTTAAAACGTGAACACAAAGACATAACTATCTCCACCCTATACCGACTTCCGGTATTTGCGTTCCACTTGACTTCCGGCCCGTGCGTTTCACTTCACTTCCGGTTTTTGCTGTCATTGCCAATCCGACGTCCGACCAAGCCTGTGCGTTCCAAAGACAGGAACTGTAGCTCGAGGAGAGAGGGTGAAGGAGACAATGTAATGACGGCATCGGGAAGCAGGTGAAGATATTTGTAAACGTCTTGCAGGGGGAGCCGGCTTTGGTGTTTTATTATAACACTGTTATACAGACATTACGGGCTATGGGGTACAGATGGAGTGTAGGGTAGATTTGAGTGTCCTGTTATTTTAATATACTGTGGGTGTAACAGACTTGGGGCAGTCTTATTACACCAGGATGGCTTCTGGGGATTACATCCTGCTGCCCAGTTATTGTAACACGGGTGCAGTAGTTAATAATGCAGGTGGAGCAGAATCTGGTGTCCTGTTTGAATGCAGGTGGAGCAGAATCTAGTGTCCTGTTATAATGCAGAAGGAGCAGAGTCCAGTGTCCTGCTATAATGCAGAAGGAGCAGAATCTAGTGCCCTGTTATAATGCAGAAGGAGCAGAATCTAGTGTCCTGTTATAATGCAGGAGGAGCTTAACCACTAAATAGGTCACAGTTACTGGTAAGTAATAGTATATAATAGCAGCTTAGGCTCACATTAACTTTATCTTGTTCATCCAAGCTGGAACCGTTCACTAAGGGGTGACTCGCGAGTGTGCTGTCCATCTATAACATTCACTGATGAGTATAAGCTATTGATTATTTACATTTCCCTGCATCAGGTGATCTCCTCTGCAGACGTTCTCTTGATAATAAATCTCCAAAAGATCTGGAGTCCATTCCCCTACTGATCCACTGATGATGGACGCGGATAGGAGCGAGATCACTAGGAACATGTTAAATCTCACCCTGGAGATCATCTACCTACTGACCGGGAAGGTGAGGTCACAGTGACATCACTATTATCTGTATTACTGACACAGGGACCTGACCGGGGAGGTGAGGGGGTCTGGGAGCGTCACAGTGACGTCACTCTTATCTCTATTACTGACACAGGGACCTGACTGGGGAGGTGAGGGGGTCTGGGAGCGTCACAGTGACATCGCTCTTATCTCTATTACTGACACAGGGACCTGACCGGGGAGGTGAGGGGGTCTGGGAGCGTCACAGTGACGTCGCTCTTATCTCTATTACTGACACAGGGACCTGACCGGGGAGGTGAGGGGGTCTGGGAGCGTCACAGTGACGTCACTCTTATCTGTATTACTGACACAGGGACCTGACTGGGGAGGTGAGGGGGTCTGGGAGCGTCACAGTGATGTCACTCTTATCTCTATTACTGACACAGGGACCTGACCGGGGAGGTGAGGGGGTCTGGGAGCGTCACAGTGACGTCACTCTTATCTCTATTACTGACACAGGGACCTGACTGGGGAGGTGAGGGGGTCTGGGAGCGTCACAGTGACATCGCTCTTATCGCTATTACTGACACAGGGACCTGACCGGGGAGGTGAGGGGGTCTGGGAGCATCACAGTGACGTCACTCTTATCTGTATTACTGACACAGGGACCTGACTGGGGAGGTGAGGGGGTCTGGGAGCGTCACAGTGACGTCACTCTTATCTCTATTACTGACACAGGACCTGACCGGGGAGGTGAGGGGGTCTGGGAGCGTCACAGTGACATCGCTCTTATCTCTATTACTGACACAGGGACCTGACCGGGGAGGTGAGGGGGTCTGGGAGCGTCACAGTGACATCGCTCTTATCTCTATTACTGACACAGGGACCTGACCGGGGAGGTGAGGGGGTCTGGGAGCGTCACAGTGACGTCGCTCTTATCTCTATTACTGACACAGGGACCTGACCGGGGAGGTGAGGGGGTCTGGGAGCGTCACAGTGACGTCACTCTTATCTGTATTACTGACACAGGGACCTGACTGGGGAGGTGAGGGGGTCTGGGAGCGTCACAGTGATGTCACTCTTATCTCTATTACTGACACAGGGACCTGACCGGGGAGGTGAGGGGGTCTGGGAGCGTCACAGTGACGTCACTCTTATCTCTATTACTGACACAGGGACCTGACCGGGGAGGTGAGGGGGTCTGGGAGAGTCACAGTGACGTCACTCTTATCTCTATTACTGACACAGGGACCTGACCGGGGAGGTGAGGGGGTCTGGGAGCGTCACAGTGACATCACTCTTATCTCTATTACTGACACAGGGACCTGACCGGGGAGGTGAGGGGGTCTGGGAGCGTCACAGTGATATCACTCTTATCTCTATTACTGACACAGGGACCTGACCGGGGAGGTGAGGGGGTCTGGGACCGTCACAGTGACATCACTCTTATCTCTATTACTGACACAGGGACATGTTTGAAAATGTTAATCTTGGAATGTATGCAATTAAACTTATCAGTGCTTCTCTAAATACACAGGATTATACATTAGTGAAGAAGACATCCAGTGAATGTGAGACACCCAGCAGCCATCCCTATGTGTCAGGAGGACTGAGCAAGACCCAGAGCCCCCTCCCGGTGCCTCCACCTCGCTCACTGATACATGAGAGGCACAATGACCAGAAGATCCTGGAACTCACCAACAAGATCATTCAGCTGCTGACCGGAGAGGTGACTGCTGGGAATGGGACGTTATACAGTAACACCGGGGGATGTGACAGGAGAGGTGACTGCTGGGAATGGGACGTTATACAGTAACACCGGGGGATGTGACCGGAGAGGTGATTGCTGGGAATAGGACGTTATACAGTAACACCGGGGGATGTGACCGGAGAGGTGACTGCTGGGAATGGGACGTTATACAGTAACACCGGGGGATGTGACCAGAGAGGTGACTGCTGGGAATGGGACGTTATACAGTAACACCGGGGATGTGACCGGAGAGGTGACTGCTGGGAATGGGAAGTTATACAGTAACACCGGGGCATGTGACCGGAGAGGTGACTGCTGGGAATGGGACATTATACAGTAACACCGGGGGATGTGATAGGAGAGGTGGCTGCTGGGAATGGGACGTTATACAGTAACACTGGGGGATGTGACCGGAGAGGTGACTGCTGGGAATGGGGCGTTATACAGTAACACTGGGGGATGTGACCGGAGAGGTGACTGCTGGGAATGGGACGTTATACAGTAACACCGGGGGATGTGACCGGAGAGGTGACTGCTGGGAATGGGACATTATACAGTAACACCGGGGATGTAACCGGAGAGGTGACTGCTGGGAATGGGGCGTTATACAGTAACACCGGGGGATGTGACCGGAGAGGTGACTGCTGGGAATGGGACGTTATACAGTAACACCGGGGGATGTGACCGGAGAGGTGACTGCTGGGAATGGGACGTTATACAGTAACACCGGGGGATGTGACCGGAGAGGTGACTGCTGGGAATGTGACGTTATACAGTAACACCGGGGGATGTGACAGGAGAGGTAGCTGCTGGGAATGTGACGTTATACAGTAACACCGGGGGATGTGACAGGAGAGGTGGCTGCTGGGAATGGCACGTTATACAGTAACACCGGGGGATGTGACCGGAGAGGTCGCTGCTGGGAATGGGACGTTATACAGTAACACCGGGGGATGTGACCGGAGAGGTGACTGCTGGGAATGGGACGCTATACAGTAACACCTGGGGATGTGACCGGAGAGATGACTGCTGGGAATGGGACACTATACAGTAACACTGGGGGATGTGACCGGAGAGGTGACTGCTGGGAATGGGACGTTATACAGTAACACCGGGGGATGTGACCGGAGAGGTGACTGCTGGGAATGGAACGTTATACAGTAACACTGGTGGATGTGTCTGGGTCATGACTATATCATTGTGTGTGTTAGGTTCCTATAAGGTGTGAGGATGTCACTGTCTATCTCTCCATGGAGGAGTGGGAGTATATAGAGGAACACAGGGGTCTGTACAAGGACGTGATGATGGAGAATCACCGACCCCTCACATCACTGGGTAAGAGAAGACTGTCGTGTAGTGTAATGGAGAGAGCAGCTATGGGGCCACCTAGATATACAGCATCTGATAATCACATATATACTATGTCCTCAGTCACTGCGTGTCTCCTACAGATGGGGCCAGTAACAGAAATACCCCAGAGAGATGTCCCCGTCCTCTGTATTCCCAGGATAATCACATATATACCATGTCCTCAGTCACTGCGTGTCTCCTACAGATGGGCCCAGTAACACGAATATCCCAGAGAGATGTCCCCGTCCTCTGTATTCCCAGGATAATCACATATATACAATGTCCTCAGTCACTGTGTGTCTCCTACAGATGGGCCCAGTAACAGGAATACCCCAGAGAGATGTCCCCATCCTCTGTATTCCCAGGATAATCACATATATACCATGTCCTTAGTCACTGTGTGTCTCCTACAGATGGGGCCAGTAACAGGAATACCCCAGAGAGATGTCCCCATCCTCTGTATTCCCAGGATAATCACATATATACAATGTCCTCAGTCACTGTGTGTCTCCTACAGATGGGGCCAGTAACAGAGATACCCCAGAGAGATGTCCCCGTCCTCTGTATTCCCAGGATAATCACATATATACAATGTACTCAGTCACTGTGTGTCTCCTACAGATGGGCCCAGTAACAGGAATACCCCAGAGAGATGTCCCCGTCCTCTGTATTCCCAGGATAATCACATATATACCATGTACTCAGTCACTGTGTGTCTCCTACAGATGTGCCCAGTAACAGGAATACCCCAGAGAGATGTCCCCGTCCTCTGTATTCCCAGGATAATCACATATATACAATGTCCTCAGTCACTGTATGTCTCCTACAGATGGGCCCAGTAACAGAGATACCCCAGAGAGATGTCCCCGTCCTCTCTATTCCCAGGAGCATACAGAGGAGCATCACAATGTCCCACAGGAGGATCAGGTAGGTAGGATTTAGGGTCTTACCAATATACCAAAGTGACTGTCACTATATGTTCTGTATAGGAGTGAATTCAGACTTTACTTTATTGGTTATTTAGGCAGAAGATGCAGAGGGAGAAGAAGAGACGTATGTGACTGATATGAAGGCAGAAGATACAGAGGGAGGAGAAGAGACGTATGTGACTGATATGAAGGCAGAAGATACAGAGGGAGAAGAAGAGACGTATGTGACTGATATGAAGGCAGAAGGTACAGAGGGAGAAGAAGAGACGTATGTGACTGATATGAAGGCAGAAGATACAGAGGGAGAAGAAGAGACATATGTGACTGATATGAAGGCAGAAGATACAGAGGGAGGAGAAGAGACGTATGTGACTGATATGAAGGCAGAAGGTACAGAGGGAGAAGAAGAGACGTATGTGACTGATATGAAGGCAGAAGGTACAGAGGGAGAAGAAGAGACGTATGTGACTGATATGAAGGCAGAAGGTACAGAGGGAGAAGAAGAGACGTATGTGACTGATATGAAGGCAGAAGGTACAGAGGGAGAAGAAGAGACGTATGTGACTGATATGAAGGCAGAAGATACAGAGGGAGAAGAAGAGACGTATGTGACTGATATGAAGGCAGAAGGTACAGAGGGAGAAGAAGAGACGTATGTGACTGATATGAAGGCAGAAGATACAGAGGGAGAAGAAGAGACGTATGTGACTGATATGAAGGCAGAAGGTACAGAGGGAGAAGAAGAGACGTATGTGACTGATATGAAGGCAGAAGGTACAGAGGGAGAAGAAGAGACGTATGTGACTGATATGAAGGCAGAAGGTACAGAGGGAGAAGAAGAGACGTATGTGACTGATATGAAGGCAGAAGATACAGAGGGAGAAGAAGAGACGTATGTGACTGATATGAAGGCAGAAGGTACAGAGGGAGAAGAAGAGACGTATGTGACTGATATGAAGGCAGAAGATACAGAGGGAGATGAAGAGACGTATGTGAGGGGTGATCAGCAGTGTAAGGAGGAGGAAATCCCTACAGGTATCAGCACAGGTGAGTGATAACACAACATATACCCACGATATCCTGGTTTGCAGCATCTTACTGGCCCCTGATCAGCCATTAGTATACGAGCCTGGGGTTAGCCTGCTTTAGACACTTCAGGTAAAGTGGGTTCCCATTTACCCTTACAGGGACTTTTGTAAAACCTTTTATGTCCTCCTACCTTGGACATTTTCAATCAGAGCTTCATTGCCTGCCCAGGACAGAATACTGACTCCGCACCTCTGTACTCATTGTTCCTCCCACTTACAACCCTGCCCCTCCCAATTTTTCATCTCCATTGCTAGTACACAGATCAGGGGGTAGGGGCTATAATGTTCCTTCTCTCACCCTGTTATGAATGCCACCAGATGGAATTAGGTGTTGCAGTAATCCGTTAGCTTTCTGCTAGCTGCACCTTTGTTAATAACAGCTTCTATTCCTTGGTGGATTAGGCCCACCGATGACTAGGATGCCACCTGGTCTTTTCACAGACAAGGCTGCTGTTGGAGATTGTGCATGGTGAGTACAGCAGGGACACAAGGAAGGACTATACAGACAACAGATGGAACTGGATTGTAAAGCAATACCGGTTTCCAGACAAAACAGACATGACCGGAGAGAGCACAGCACCAGTTAAGGGCAGGCAAAAGGACCCCAATATCCAGGTTTTCCACAACTAGGGCTACATCCGGAGCTGGTACACACAAAAACCAGACGAAATGGAAACAAAAACTGTGGCAGCAGCTTGTAACACACCCTTTCAAAACACTGTGGTGCTTCTAGCACAGTGTGGTCTGTATTTCAGTACTGATATACATACCACACTGTGCTAGAAACACTAATATGGATTTGGGACATGTATCTATGTAGTTCACACTCACCTATGAGAAGCACTCATCTATGTATGGTTGTATTGATGTGTTACTTTCTCCTGTGTGTGTGTACCTATGCATACAGCGGCAGGACAGTGGGTGGGCGGTAACCTGAATCAGGCCCATAGTGCGAGGTGACCCATCATCATTCAGTGTGTCTGCGTTGGCCACTGCGTTCTCCAGATCAGCACCGCACAAAGCTTTGGTGATACTGGTCCTCGGTCCACACCCATATAGGGTTTTCAGGTTCTTGCCTCCGGCAAGACCCACTTTAGGCATACGGTTCGAGTGTTGGGGGCGGCTGTTGAACATCTCATTGGTCCAGTGTTCCTCAGCCTTGAGGAACAGATTCATTGGGTTCTTGCTTCTCCTTTCCAGACTGTTATACAGAGGTACCGTCATTACAGGGCTGCAGGGGGAGGAGCTTAGAAATTAAATCCAACCTGCAATCCCATAGTCCATTGTTCCCCATCTTGCTTTAGGATTCCTGATTGTGACCATGTTTAGTATGTACATTATTAAAAACTAGGGTTACCTCCATCTGCCCCCATCCCACCCTCCACTCTGTCCACCCCCGCCCCATCTGGCCTCTTCTAATTACTGGTTCCCAATTTGGCCCTTATTCTGGTCTGTTCGGGCCACGGGAGACAGAACGTACCTACTAAAATTATAGAGATATTTTTTTTTTTTTCCAGCAGATGGCCACAACATCCGGAATCCCTTGGAAGAAGATCGCATTTGGTCTACAGATTATAAAAGTGAAGATGACATCATCACAGAAGATTCTACAGGAGAGAACCCCATTGCCTCAAATATATATCCAGTAGATCACAGTGCTGCTCTAGATTACACCGATAGTAGTACATATAGTGCAGGTCACACATTATTTTTTCCATGCCCTGAGTGTGGAAAACGTTTTCAGCAAAAATCAGATTTTATCAAACACCGGAGAACTCACACAGGTGAGAGGCCGTATCCATGTTCTGAGTGTGGGAAATGTTTTACACATAAAGCCAATCTTGTTACGCATCAGAGAGGTCACACAGGTGAGGAACCGTTTGCGTGTTCTGAGTGCGGTAAATGTTTTCAGACAAGAGCAGATTTTATCAGACACCGGAGAACTCACACAGGTGAGAGGCCGTTTCAATGTTCTGAGTGTGGGAAATGTTTTACGCATAAAGCAAATCTTGTTACGCATCAGAGAGGTCACGCAGGTGAGGAACCATTTGCGTGTTCTGAGTGCGGGAAATGTTTTACACGGAAATCAAATCTTGTTGTACATCGGAGAACTCACACAGGTGAGAGGCCATTTCCATGTTCTGAGTGTGGGAAATGTTTTACACATAAAGCAAATCTTGTTACACATCGGAGAGGTCACATGGGTGAGGAACTGTTTGCGTGTTCTGAGTGCGGGAAATGTTTTACACGAAAATCAAATCTTGCCATTCATCAGAGAACTCACACAGGTGAGGAACTGTTTTCATGTTCTGAGTGTGGTAAACGTTATACACGTAAATCAGCTCTTGTTGGACACCAGAGAAGTCACACAGGTGAGAAGCCGTTTCTATGTTCTGAATGTGGGAAATGTTTTACACTGAAATCGTATCTTGTTATACACCAGAGAGGTCACACAGGGGAGAAGCTGTTTTCATGTCTTGAGTGTGGGAAACGTTTTACATTCAAAGCAGCTCTTGTTAAACACCAGAGACGTCACACAGATGAGAAGCGATGAGTGTGGAAATGCTTTACATACAAATCAGATCCAGATCAAATAATTTATGAAGGCGAGATTATCCATTGCAAAGTACACACTGACAAGGAACCTTTTGAGTGTACGGAGTGGGGATAATGCTTCCAACAAAAAAATAAAATCTTGTTTCACCTTACAAACGTCACACATGTCCTGATTGTGGGAAACGTTTTACAGACATAAGTGACCTTGAACATCAGAGAACTCATTCATAATTAACAGATAAGAAGCGATAGCTAGGGAACTCGGAGGTGGTGGTGTCGTCAGTCCTAACCAATCAGATTCTGCCTTACTTTATGTAGAAGTCTGGGCAAACAATGGGTGGAATTGGAGGATCAATACATGCAGCAAGTCCCTGCTTACACTCCACTCCTCAGAATTTGGCCCGCTGACGTCTTATGAAGGTCGACATACGTGAGGTTGACCACTGAAGGTAGACACCGGAAATAGGTTGACAGGGTCAAATGGTCAAAACACGCATTAGGTCGACATGAGTTTTGTTAAACTTTTTTTTATGCCGACTTGTGCCGACAGGCGGTATTTCATACCCTACCATCCACTACGACGTGGTGGGAGAATTTAGGAGTGTGCCGACTGTGCCCGAAGCGACTATGTCGACCTTTGTGGGAAAACCTGAAACACTCATGTCGACCACTTGACTTGACCTAACAATTGTCCACCAAATTCTTGTCGATCTTCTGAACCTGTCTACTTTAGCCGTGTCGACTTTCAGTGGTTGTCCTTCATTGAGTTGCCCCATACCCCTGGTGACAGCCTCCACTGTAACACAATTCTCAGAAATCCAGGAGAAATGGGGGAATCCGCAAGGTGACCTTGGGAAATGTTTGCAGGCGAGACACTCTCTGCCCGCAAGCGCTAGACTTAGCCAAGCGGCGAGACAGAAAAACTGTTTCCCGATGGACCCTGGAACCTAAGGTGTCTACCTTGTATAAATTGTCTTTCTCAGCCAAGGAATGGGGGAACGTATTTCGTAAAACACATAAGACCTCTGAGGACAATGTTTTATGGAAGATCCGCTCCGCTCCCCGGTACGTAGGTAAAGGATCACATGGGATCCTGGCATGGACATCCCCGGTACGTAGTTAAAGGACCACATGGGATCCTGGCATGGACATAACACTTCCCCAGCTCATCAAGACTATGTCTACACTTTAAATGAGCGAGTTTTATCTTAAAGGCCCCCTCTGGGTCTGACTTGTCCTTTGGACAAGTCGGACCAGTTTAACCTTGAACAACCCCCGACAGCTCCCCGGAGGCTGCTTACGATTTGGCACTTGATGGGCCAAATTATACATTAAATAAATTGCATGTGATTTTATTGCATGTATATCCCTGGGGGGGGGGGGGGGGGGCAGGTCCGATGCGTACGGGACTGCGCATTGGACCTGAGGGGACATTAGACCAAGCCGAGTTCACGGCCCGATTCGTCGAAATCGGCTCGGCATATGGGCACCTTAAGCGCTGCCTGTCCCCAGGCTCTATTGAATGAGCCCCCACTGTATGGTCATTTGTGTTATTTTAAGTTTTTTTCATTTTTTCTCTCTTATGCAATAAGTGCACATTTTAGAGACCATTTGATCTATCTATCTATATCCACTTCATGTATGCAGAAATATGACATTGTGTTACTTACGAAGCCTGACAGAATCTATGCTATGTCCAATCCCCCTTTTTATCCCATGGGGAGGGGGGACACACAAAGGAAAGGCCCCCATACACTAGTGTGATTTAGCCACGGATTCTGACGGATTGGGATGAGATATCAGGTGACCAAATCGGATGTGTGTGACATCCGATGCGCGTTCCCTTGCATCACATGCAATGTATCACATGACCTTGCCGGGCGGCTCAAGGGGATCCGCTGACCATACACTACTACTGCGAGAAGTCGGGACGTTAAATCATGAAAAGTGCCGCATGATTTAGAGAGATAAAATTTAAAAAATGAAATGTAATTAAAATAGGCGAGAGATAGTGTTAGTGAGGGAAAAGTGTTAATAGAATGTAAGGACATGCCGTACTAGAGTCACCCAGCCCAACCAGTCCAGGGGCACCGCACCCCACACCACCGTTACCCTAAATTGGGTCTGCAATTAGTCAGCAAGGAGCCACATGATAATGGCTCCTTACTTGGTATATCTGAACTAAGAGCTACCTACCTTGGAGCAACCCCAGACTACTCCATGTGGCATATCATGACCCACATCTCCTCCTGCATGGAGTAGTCTGGGGTTGCTCCAAGGTAGGTAGCTCTTAGTTCAGATATATGTAGTAAGGAGCCATTATCATGTGGCTCCTTGCTGGTTAATCGTAGACCCAATTTAGGGTGGGGTGGGGTGCGGTGCCCCTGGGCTGGGTGGCTTTACTGCGGCACGCCCTTACATTCTATTAACACTTTTCCCTCACTAACACTATCTCTACTATTTTAATTACATTTCATTTTTTTTATTTTATCTCTCTCTTTATACATAGCTTCGGCTTCCTATCACTAATATATATTATATATTAACACTATAGTATCTCACTGGCGTGCCGCACTGGGCTTTCTAGCTTATGATGGTTTTTGGGGTGTTGCACCCTGCACCTAGATATAGCACTAGGGACAGAGAAGCCTTGACGTGGCTTGGGGGCATAGCATACACCTGCGCAGTTATATGTAACCAATATCTCTGAATTCTATTATCACGTAGTGTTCAAGATTGGTTACTAATACCATTCAGTGTGCTGGGGGGAAACAATGTATTTTTTTTACTTACTCAGTATTAACCCCTCCCTTGCATGCACCTGAATGGTATTACTAGACTAATTGAGCATCTACCACTATCTGTATGTACCAGTTAGAGAAGAGTCTCATTGGTATCCATCCACTTTATACCCCACGAAAAGCTTGGCGTAAGGAGTAAGGTTTGTGCTTGGCGTAAGGAGTAAGGTTTGTGCATGCTGGGTCCACCATGGACTGACGAGAGTAGAAGGCGGCTCAGGTAACTTGATGCCAAAATATTTTGGTCCGGTTTCTTGACAGTCGCTCAAACGCTAGGATCCCATCAGTGGCAATGACTTCTGGATCTACAGTTTGGACATCAAAGACGAGCAGCAGCCAGCCCAGTGGGCCTCAGTTGGAGGTTCACCACCACAGAAGTTCTGATGCGATTGCCGTGTGGACAAGCAGATGATGGCTGTTTTTGTGACCAATCATGTGGCTACCGTACCACTTGTGCAGCAGCAGCACCCCGTCACTGGAGACTGGTATGCTAACCAATGTCTGCCGTAAGTTTTTGGCGCCATATCCAGGTACGTCCCAAGAACTTGCACTTGTACCCTTTTCCATCACGACAATGCACCTTCCCATAAGTCCAGGGGAGGGTCAGATTGTCTGGCCCATGAACGATGTGTGTAAACTGGAAACAAAATGGCAGTTTAGTGATAAAGCGGTCTAAAATGTGTGGGCTACATGCAAAAGCAGCCAGTATTTACCCTGCACAAAAAAAAAAATCTACATGTATTTCCTGCCCCTGTATGGCAATATGATTCGTTCCAGACAGTTACTTTTTTTTGCTATGCTAATGAGGCCCCGTAAAATATGTTTTTGATGCTGCGCACGGCGCACAGTTTATGCACAAAGGTGCTGTTGCGATTGAGATGCACGGCATTAGAGATGGAAAAGTGCTGGGTGGTGACAGGGTGGATAGATGTGAGGATCGAGGGCGGAGCTGGTCACAGACCCTCCCTTTAAACTCCTGTCAATCAACTTCCGAATGGTCAACTATCAAAAGAGACCCTGGATTTTATCGCAAGATGGCGTCGTGCATACGCGATATAATCTGGACGAATGTGCAGTCATTCATTAATCAATCAATAATTGCAATCATGAGGTCAGATTAAAAAAAAATATAAGGCAGTGATTTTCAACCTTTTTACCTTGCGGCACACTAAATATAAATTAAAAATTGGCAAGGCACACCATGAGACCCCACAGGGCAAAACACATTGGCCCCCACAGGAAAAAAACCTATTGGCGCCCATATAAGAAAACAATCACACTGGTCCCCACAGGTAACAAAAATAAAATACATTGGCCCTCGCATGAAAAGAAGAGACCAGTAACTAACAGTTGAACTGGTGTGGGCTGTAAACTGGTTTGGGCACCTCTAGATCTGGGGGCACACTTTAGAACAGCTCAAGGCACACTAGTGTGCCACGGCACAGTGGTTGAAAAACACTGGTATAAGGCCTTGGCATGGATTCTTTATGGAATCCCGGCAGTCGGAATCCCGGCGTGCAAAATCCCGATGCTGGAATCCCGACCGCCAAAATCCCGACAAGTGGGGACGTGGAGCACCCCCCCCCCCCTTGCGGGCTCACTGCGCTCACCACGCAGCGGGCCCGGTGCCTTGGCACACTAATTTATTCTCCCTTTATGGGTGTCGTGGACACCCATGGAGGGAGAGTGTTTCGGGATTTCGGCGGTCGGTATTTTGGACGCCGGGAAATTGACTGCATCCCCTTGGCACCAGCCGCTGAGTTATATCTTGGCTCAAAGTGATTATTGATGCCCCAAAGCTCTGGCCAGTAACTATGGGGGATTTCATCTTCCATCAAATTCCTTACCCTATGTCACCGTTATAACAGACAGAGCGGTAGTACATGTGCCTGGGTTACACCGGGAGGGAGCGGTAGTATATGTGCCTGGGTTACACCGGGAGGGAGCGGTAGTATATGTGCCTGGGTTACACCGGGAGGGAGCGGTAGTATATGTGCCTGGGTTACACCAGGAGAGAGCGGTAGTACATGTGCCTGGGTTACACCGGGAGGGAGCGGTAGTATATGTGCCTGGATTACACCAGGAGAGAGCAGTAGTATATGTGCCTGGGTTACACCGGGAGGGAGCGGTAGTATATGTGCCTGGGTTACACCGGGAGAGAGCGGTAGTACATGTGCCTGGGTTACACCGGGAGGGAGCGGTAGTATATGTACCTGGGTTACAGCGGAAGAGAGCAGTAGTACATGTGCCTGGGTTACACCAGTAGAGAGCGGTAGTATATGTGCCTGGGTTACAGCAGGAGAGAGCAGTAGTATATGTGCCTGGGTTACAGCAGGAGGGAGCGGTAGTATATGTGCCTGGGTTACTGCGGGAGAGAGCAGTAGTATATGTACCTGGGTTACAGCGGAAGAGAGCGGTAGTACATGTGCCTGGGTTACACCGGGAGAGAGCACTAGTATATGTGCCTGGGTTACACCGGGAGAGAGCGGTAGTACATGTGCCTGGGTCACAGCGGGAGAGAGCGGTAGTGTATGTGCCTGGGTTACACCGGGAGAGAGCGGTAGTACATGTGCCTAGGCTACAGCAGGAGAGAGCGGTAGTATATGTGCCTGGGTTACATCGGGAGAGAGCGGTAGTATATGTGCCTGGGCTACAGCAGGAGAGAGCAGTAGTATATGTGCCTGGGTTACACCGGGAGAGAGCGGTAGTACATGTGCCTGGGTTACACCGGGAGGGAGCGGAAGTATATGTGCCTGGGTTACACCAGGAGAGAACAGTAGTATATGTGCCTGGGTTACAGCGGAAGAGAGCAGTAGTATATGTGCCTGGGTTACACCGGGAGAGAGCGGTAGTATATGTGCCTGGGTTACAGCGGGAGAGAGCAGTAGTATATGTGCCTGGTTACACCGGGAGAGAGCGGTAGTACATGTGCCTGGTTACAGCGGGAGAGAGCGGTAGTACATGTGCCCGGGTTACAGCGGGAGAGAGCGGTAGTATATGTGCCCGGGTTACAGCAGGAGAGAGCGGTAGTATATGTGCCTGGGTTACACCAGGAGAGAGCGGTAGTATATGTGCCTGGGTTACACCGGGAGGGAGCGGTAGTATATGTGCCTGGGTTATACCGGGAGAGAGCGGTAGTATATGTGCCTGGGTTACAGCAGGAGAGCGGTAGTATATGTGCCTGGGTTACTGCGGGAGAGAGCAGTAGTATATGTACCTGGGTTACAGCGGAAGAGAGCGGTAGTACATGTGCCTGGGTTACATCGGGAGAGAGCACTAGTATATGTGACTGGGTCACAGCGGGAGAGAGCGGTAGTGTATGTGCCTGGGTTACACCGGGAGAGAGCGGTAGTACATGTGCCTGGGCTACAGCAGGAGAGAGCGGTAGTATATGTGCCTGGGTTACACCGGGAGAGAGCGGTAGTACATGTGCCTGGGCTACAGCAGGAGAGAGCGGTAGTATATGTGCCTGGGTTACACCGGGAGAGAGCGGTAGTACATGTGCCTGGGTTACACCGGGAGGGAGCGGTAGTATATGTGCCTGGGTTACACCAGGAGAGAGCGGTAGTATATGTGCCTGGGTTACACCGGGAGGGAGCGGTAGTATATGTGCCTGGGTTACACCAGGAGAGAGCGGTAGTACATGTGCCTGGGTTACACCGGGAGGGAGCGGTAGTATATGTGCCTGGGTTACACCGGGAGAGAGCGGTAGTATATGTGCCTGGGTTACACCGAGAGGGAGCGGTAGTATATGTGCCTGGGTTACATCGGGAGAGAGCGGTAGTATATGTGCCTGGGTTACACCGGGAGGGAGCGGTAGCATATGTGCCTGGGTTACACCGGGAGGGAGCGGTAGTATATGTGCCTGGGTTACACCGGGAGAGAGCGGTAGTATATGTGCCTGGGTTACACCGGGAGGGAGCGGTAGTATATGTGCCTGGGTTACACCGGGAGAGAGCGGTAGTACATGTGCCTGGGTTACACCGGGAGGGAGCGGTAGTATATGTGCCTGGGTTACACCGGGAGGGAGCGGTAGTACATGTGCCTGGGTTACACCGGGAGAGAGCGGTAGTACATGTGCCTGGGTTACACCGGGAGGGAGCGGTAGTACATGTGCCTGGGTTACACCAGGGTTGCCGACCCTCCCGGAATTTCCGGGAGTCTCCCGAAAATCGGGTACCCCCTCCCGGCCCCCGGAAGGGTGGGCAACCCTCCCTGATTCAGGGGGGACCCCCGCTGACCCCTGGATTGCGGCATTAAAATGCCGCAATCCTGGGGTCTCAGAGGAGGGGGCGGAGCTAAAACGGCAAATTCGCGTCCTTTTAGCCCCGCCCCCTCCACGGAGATCACTTAATTCGCTGCTTTAACAACATGGGGGCGGGGCTTATGATGTCATTCGTAAGCCCCGCCCCCTGAGCGGCTGCTGAAACTCTCCTCTCCGGGCTTCTCCCGGAGAGGAGAATCTTAAAGTCGGCAACCCTGGGTTACACCGGGAGAGAGCGGTAGTACATGTGCCTGGGTTACAGCAGGAGAGAGCGGTAGTACATGTGCCTGGGTTACAGCAGGAGAGAGCAGTAGTATATGTGCCTGGGTTACACCAGGAGAGAGCGGGTAGTATATGTGCCTGGGTTACACCGGGAGAGAGCGGTAGTACATGTGCCTGGGTTACAGCAGGAGAGAGCAGTAGTATATGTGCCTGGGTTACACCAGGAGAGAGCGGGTAGTATATGTGCCTGGGTTACACCGGGAGAGAGCGGTAGTACATGTGCCTGGGTTACAGCAGGAGAGAGCAGTAGTATATGTGCCTGGGTTACACTGGGAGAGAGCAGCAGTATATGTGCCTGGGTTACACCAGGAGAGAGCGGGTAGTATATGTGCCTGGGTTACAGCAGGAGAGAGCGGTAGTATATGTGCCTGGGTTACACAGGGAGAGAGCGGTAGTATATGTGCCTGGGTTACAGCAGGAGAGAGCGGTAGTATATGTGCCTGGGTTACACCAGGAGAGAGGGTAGTACATGGCATGGGCTCCTATCTCCTCATCCCCTCCCTTCTCATATACAAATTACACAATGAAATGTATGATTGCAAATAAATTAACAGTCACCATGACTTATCCTCAGGTGACCTTCCTCAAGTATATACATAGAAATTTTAAATGCTTCTCGAATCTTGACACAAATTGAACAACTAGACTCCAACAAAATGGCTGCCACTCCCCTAGTACCAAACATCTTTTTGCAAAGCGTTAACCACGCCCCCATGGCGTCTATTGGTCTGCGCTGTCCTGCAGGAACTAAATGACATTTTAAGTCAGCACAGGGCACACATTTGTCCTCAGTGCAGGGGAGCGGCGGACATTTTGTTGTGGTGCAGGTATTCTATAGAAAGGAGACGATAAAGCCGCTCTTACACCCCATTGTTCCCCTCGTTGTCGCCCTGACGTCTCTAGGTAAGTATAGAGGTGTAATCTGTACCTCAGAGATCTACAGCAATACGACAGGCTTTTCATCCAGTAGGTCGGCGGCCATTTTCTCGTGTATCTGAAGCAATACAACATGAGGCGAGCAGCTATTCTAATGTGAAGAGTGCTTTCTGGAGGGGGTAATGATCCTATGCATGCTGTTACTTATGGGTGCATTATATGGTTGTAGTGTATAGATATATACAATTATGTTTCCTATAGATTCACCAGTCCATCTTCACTATCCTGACCAACTTCCTTTCCCATCCCATTCCCTACTCCATGTCCCCCCGATCATTCCTAATCCCTCCTCCCAGACCCCGGCCCTCTCCCACCTCCCCTAATCCCTCCTCCCAGACCCCTCTCCCACCTCCCCTAATCCCTCCTGCCAGACCCCTCTCCCACCTCCCCTAATCCCTCCTCCCAGACCCCTCTCCCACCTGCCCTAATCCCTCCTCCCAGACCCCTCTCCCATCTCCCCTAATCCCTCCTCCCAGACCCCTCTCCCACCTCCCCTAATCCCTCCTGCCAGACCCCTCTCACACCTCCCCTAATCCCTCCTCCCAGACCCCTCTCCCACCTCCCCTAATCCCTCCTCTCAGACCCCTCTCCCACCTCCCCTAATCCCTCCTCTCAGACCCCTCTCCCACCTCCCCTAATCCCTCCTCCCAAACCCCTCTCCCACCTCCCCTAATCCCTCCTCCCAGACCCCTCTCCCACCTCCCCTAATCCCTCCTCCCAGACCCCTCTCCCACCTCCCCTAATCCCTCCTCCCAGACCCCTCTCCCACCTCCCCTAATCCCTCCTGCCAGACCCCTCTCCCACCTCCCCTAATCCCTCCTGCCAGACCCCTCTCCCACCTCCCCTAATCCCTCCTCCCAGACCCCTCTCCCACCTCCCCTAATCCCTCCTCCCAGACCCCTCTCCCACCTTCCCTAATCCCTCCTCCCAGACCCCTCTCCCACCTTCCCTAATCCCTCCTCCCAGACCCCTCTCCCACCTCCCCTAATCCCTACTCCCAGACCCCTCTCCCACCTCCCCTAATCCCTCCTCCCAGACCCCTCTCCCACCTCCCCTAATTCCTACTCCCAGACCCCTCTCCCACCTCCCCTAATCCCTCCTCCCAGACCCCTCTCCCACCTTCCCTAATCCCTCCTCCCAGACCCCTCTCCCACCTCCCCTAATCCCTACTCCCAGACCCCTCTCCCACCTCCCCTAATCCCTACTCCCAGACCCCTCTCCCACCTCCCCTAATCCCTCCTCCCAGACCCCTCTCCCACCTCCCCTAATCCCTACTCCCAGACCCCTCTCCCACCTCCCCTAATCCCTCCTCCCAGACCCCTCTCCCACGTCCCCTAATCCCTCCTCCCAGACCCCTCTCCCACCTCCCCTAATCCCTCCTGCCAGACCCCTCTCCCACCTCCCCTAATCCCTCCTCCCAGACCCCTCTCCCACTTCCCTAATCCCTCCTCCCAGACCCCTCTCCCACCTCCCCTAATTCCTACTCCCAGACCCCTCTCCCACCTCTCCTAATCCCTCCTCCCAGACCCCTCTCCCACTTCCCTAATCCCTCCTCCCAGACCCCTCTCCCACCTCCCCTAATCCTTACTCCCAGACCCCTCTCCCACTTCCATAATCCCTCCTCCCAGACCCCTCTCCCACCTCCCCTAATCCCTCCTCCCAGACCCCTCTCCCACCTTGCCTAACCCCTACTCCCAGACCCCTCTCCCACTACCCTAATCCCTCCTCCCAGACCCCTCTCCCACCTCCCCTAATCCCTCCTCCCAGACCCCTCTCCCACCTCCCCTAATTCCTACTCCCAGACCCCTCTCCCACCTCCCCTAATCCCTTCTCCCAGACCCCTCTCCCACCTTGCCTAATCCCTACTCCCAGACCCCTCTCCCACTTCCCTAATCCCTCCTCCCAGACCCCTCTCCCACCTCCCCTAATCCCTCCTGCCAGACCCCTCTCCCACCTCCCCTAATTCCTACTCCCAGACCCCTCTCCCACCTCCCCTAATCCCTCCTCCCAGACCCCTCTCCCACCTCCCCTAATCCCTCCTCCCAGACCTCTCTCCCACCTCCCCTAATCCCTACTCCCAGACCCCTCTCACACCTCCCCTAATCCCTCCTCCCAGACCCCTCTCCCACTTCCCTAATCCCTACTCCCAGACCCCTCTCCCACCTTCCCTAATCCCTCCTCCCAGACCCCTCTCCCACTTCCCTAATCCCTACTCCCAGACCCCTCTCCCACCTCCCCTAATCCCTACTCCCAGACCCCTCTCCCACCTCCCCTAATCCCTCCTCCCAGACCCCTCTCCCACTTCCCTAATCCCTACTCCCAGACCCCTCTCCCACCTTCCCTAATCCCTCCTCCCAGACCCCTCTCCCACTTCCCTAATCCCTCCTCCCAGACCCCTCTCCCACCTCCCCTAATCCCTCCTCCCAGACCCCTCTCCCACCTCCCCTAATACCTCCTCCCAGACCCCTCTCCCACCTTCCCTAATCCCTCCTCCCAGACCCCTCTCTCACCTCCCCTAATCCCTCCTCCCAGACCCCTCTCCCACCTCCCCTAATCCCTCCTCCCAGACCCCTCTCCCACCTCCCCTAATCCCTACTCCCAGACACCTCTCCCACCTCCCCTAATCCCTCCTCCCAGACCCCTCTCCCACCTCCCCTAATCCCTACTCCCAGACCCCTCTCCCACCTCCCCTAATCCCTCCTCCCAGACCCCTCTCCCACGTCCCCTAATCCCTCCTCCCAGACCCCTCTCCCACCTCCCCTAATCCCTCCTGCCAGACCCCTCTCCCACCTCCCCTAATCCCTCCTCCCAGACCCCTCTCCCACTTCCCTAATCCCTCCTCCCAGACCCCTCTCCCACCTCCCCTAATTCCTACTCCCAGACCCCTCTCCCACCTCTCCTAATCCCTCCTCCCAGACCCCTCTCCCACTTCCCTAATCCCTCCTCCCAGACCCCTCTCCCACCTCCCCTAATCCTTACTCCCAGACCCCTCTCCCACTTCCATAATCCCTCCTCCCAGACCCCTCTCCCACCTCCCCTAATCCCTCCTCCCAGACCCCTCTCCCACCTTGCCTAACCCCTACTCCCAGACCCCTCTCCCACTACCCTAATCCCTCCTCCCAGACCCCTCTCCCACCTCCCCTAATCCCTCCTCCCAGACCCCTCTCCCACCTCCCCTAATTCCTACTCCCAGACCCCTCTCCCACCTCCCCTAATCCCTTCTCCCAGACCCCTCTCCCACCTTGCCTAATCCCTACTCCCAGACCCCTCTCCCACTTCCCTAATCCCTCCTCCCAGACCCCTCTCCCACCTCCCCTAATCCCTCCTGCCAGACCCCTCTCCCACCTCCCCTAATTCCTACTCCCAGACCCCTCTCCCACCTCCCCTAATCCCTCCTCCCAGACCCCTCTCCCACCTCCCCTAATCCCTCCTCCCAGACCTCTCTCCCACCTCCCCTAATCCCTACTCCCAGACCCCTCTCACACCTCCCCTAATCCCTCCTCCCAGACCCCTCTCCCACTTCCCTAATCCCTACTCCCAGACCCCTCTCCCACCTTCCCTAATCCCTCCTCCCAGACCCCTCTCCCACTTCCCTAATCCCTACTCCCAGACCCCTCTCCCACCTCCCCTAATCCCTACTCCCAGACCCCTCTCCCACCTCCCCTAATCCCTCCTCCCAGACCCCTCTCCCACTTCCCTAATCCCTACTCCCAGACCCCTCTCCCACCTTCCCTAATCCCTCCTCCCAGACCCCTCTCCCACTTCCCTAATCCCTCCTCCCAGACCCCTCTCCCACCTCCCCTAATCCCTCCTCCCAGACCCCTCTCCCACCTTCCCTAATCCCTCCTCCCAGACCCCTCTCTCACCTCCCCTAATCCCTCCTCCCAGACCCCTCTCCCACCTCCCCTAATCCCTCCTCCCAGACCCTTCTCCCACCTCCCCTAATCCCTCCTCCCAGACCCTCTCCCCTGCTCCATGCAGCTAACCCCCCATGTCCCACCTATACAGTGGTCGACATGGGTTTTTCATGTTGCGCTCGGCACTCTGTTATATTCTCCCACCGCGCCCTAGTAAATGGTAGTGTGTAATATACCGCCTGTCATCACAAGTCTGCTAAAATAATTATCGTGAAAAACCTGTCGACCTTCCCATTGTCAACATAATGCATGTGTCAACCTTATGAACATGTCGACCTAAAGCCATGTCAACCTTTTTTCAGGTGTTGACCTAAGCCCTATCGACCCAATGCATGACGAGCTAGTGACTGTATACCATATAGTAACATTGGGGATGTGACCGGAGAGGTGACTGCTGGGAATGGGACGTTATACAGTAACACCGGGGGATGTGACCGGAGAGGTGACTGCTGGGAATGGGACGTTATACAGTAACACCGGGGGATGTGACCGGAGAGGTGACTGCTGGGAATGGGACATTATACAGTAACACCGGGGGATGTGACCGGAGAGATGACTGCTGGGAATGGGACGTTATACAGTAACACAGGGGGATGTGACCGGAGAGGTGACTGCTGGGAATGGGACGTTATACAGTAACACCGGGGGATGTGACCGGAGAGATGACTGCTGGGAATGGGACGTTATACAGTAACACCGGGGGGATGTGACCGGAGAGGTGAGTGCTGGGAATGGGACGTTATACAGTAACACCGGGGATGTGACAGGAGAGGTGACTGCTGGGAATGGGACGTTATACAGTAACACCGGGGGATGTGACAGGAGAGGTGACTGCTGGGAATGGGACGTTATACAGTAACACCGGGGATGTGACAGGAGAGGTGACTGCTGGGAATGGGACGTTATACAGTAACACCGGGGGATGTGACCGGAGAGGTGACTGCTGGGAATGGGACGTTATACAGTAACACCGGGGGATGTGACTGGAGAGGTGACTGCTGGGAATGGGACGTTATACAGTAACACCGGGGGATGTGACCGGAGAGGTGATTGCTGGGAATAGGACGTTATACAGTAACACCGGGGGATGTGACCGGAGAGGTGACTGCTGGGAATGGGACGTTATACAGTAACACCGGGGGATGTTACCGGAGAGGTGACTGCTGGGAATGGGACGTTATACAGTAACACCGGGGGATGTGACCGGAGAGGTGACTGCTGGGAATGGGACGTTATACAGTAACACCGGGGGATGTGACCGTAAAGGTGACTGCTGGGAATGGGACGTTACAGTAACACCGGGGGATGTGACCGTAAAGGTGACTGCTGGGAATGGGACGTTATACAGTAACACCGGGGGATGTGACCAGAGAGGTGACTGCTGGGAATGGGGCATTATACAGTAACACCGGGGGATGTGACCGGAGAGGTGACTGCTGGGAATGGGACGTTATACAGTAACACCGGGGAATGTGACCGGAGAGGTGACTGCTGGGAATGGGGACATTATACAGTAACATCGGGGGAGGTGACTGCTGGAATAGGACAGTATACAGTAACACCGGGGGATGTTACCAGAGAGGTGACTGCTGGGAATGGGACGTTATACAGTAACACCGGGGGATGTGACCGGAGAGGTGTCTGCTGGGAATGGGACATTATACAGTAACACCGGGGAATGTGACCGGAGAGGTGGCTGCTGGGAATGGGACGTTATACAGTAACACTGGGGGATGTGACCGTAAAGGTGACTGCTGGGAATGGGACGTTATACAGTAACACCGGGGATGTGACCGGAGAGGTGACTGCTGGGAATGGGATGTTATACAGTAACACCGGGGGATGTAACCAGAGAGGTGACTGCTGGGAATGGGACGTTATACAGTAACACCGGAGATGTGACCGGAGAGGTGACTGCTGGGAATGGGACGTTATACAGTTACACCGGGGGATGTGACTGCTGGAAATGGGAGGTTATACAGTAACACCGGGGGATGTGACCGGAGAGGTGACTGCTGGGAATGGGACGTTATACAGTAACACCGGGGGATGTGACAGGAGAGGTGACTGCTGGGAATGGGACGTTATACAGTAACACCGGGGATGTGACCGGAGAGGTGACTGCTGGGAATGGGACGTTATACAGTAACACCGGGGGATGTGACCGGAGAGGTGACTGCTGGGAATGGGACGTTATACAGTAACACCTGGAGGATGTGACCGGAGAGGTGACTGCTGGGAATGGGGCGTTATACAGTAACACCGGGGGATGTGACCGGAGAGGTGACTGCTGGGAAAGGGGCGTTATACAGTAACACCGGGGGATGTGACCGGAGAGGTGACTGCTGGGAAAGGGGCGTTACACAGTAACACCGGGGGATGTGACCGGAGAGGTGACTGCTGGGAATGGAACGTTATACAGTAACACTGGGGGATGTGACAGGAGAGGTGACTGATGGGAATGGGAGGTTATACAGTAACACCGGGGGATGTGACCGGAGAGGTGACTGCTGGAAATGGGACGTTATATAGTAACATTGGGGATGTGACCGTAAAGGTGACTGCTGGGAATGGGACGTTATACAGTAACACCGTGGGATGTGACCGGAGAGGTGACTGCTGGGAATGGGACATTATACAGTAACACTGGGGGATGTGACCGGAGAGGTGACTGCTGGGAATGGGACGTTATACAGTAACACCAGGGGGGATGTGACCGGAGAGGTGACTGCTGGGAATGGGACGTTATACAGTAACACTGGGGAATGTGACAGGAGAGGTGGCTGCTGGGAATGGGACGTTATACAGTAACACCGGGGGATGTGACCGGAGAGGTGACTGCTGAGAATGGGACGTTATACAGTAACACCGGGGGATGTGACCGGAGAGGTGACTGCTGGGAATGGGACGTTATACAGTAACACCGGGGGATGTGACCGGAGAGGTGACTGGGAATGGGACGTTATATAGTAACATTGGGGGATGTGACTGTAAAGGTGACTGCTGGTAATGGGACGTTATACAGTAACACCGGATGATGTGACGGAGAGGTGACTGCTAGGAATATGACGTTATACAGTAACACCGGGGGTTGTGACCGGAGAGGTGACTGCTGGGAATGGGACGTTATACAGTAACACTGGGGGATGTGACCAGAGAGGTGACTGCTTGGAATGGGACGTTATACAGTAACACCGGGGGATGTGACCATAAAGGTGACTGCTGGGAATGGGATGTTATACAGTAACACAGGGGGATGTTACCGGAGAGGTGACTGCTGGAAATGGGACGTTATACAGTAACACCGGGGGGGATGTGACCAGAGAGGTGACTGCTGGGAATGGGACGTTATACAGTAACACCGGGGGATGTGACCGGAGAGGTGACTACTGGGAATGGGACGTTATACAGTAACACCGGGGGATGTGACTGGGACGTTATACAGTAACACGGGGGATGTGACCACAGAGGTGACTGCTGGGAATGGGATGCTATACAGTAACACCGGGGGGATGTGACTGGAGAGGTGACAGCTGGGAATGGGACGTTATACAGTAACACTGGGGGATGTGACCGGAGAGGTGACTGCTGGGAATGGGACGTTATACAGTAACACAGGGGGGATGTGACCATAAAGGTGACTGCTGGGAATGGGACGTTATACAGTAACACTAAGGGGATGTGACAGGAGAGGTGGCTGCTGGGAATGGGACGTTATACAGTAACACCGGGGGATGTGACCGGAGAGGTGACTGCTGAGAATGGGACGTTATACAGTAACACCGGGGGGATGTGACCGTAAAGGTGACTGCTGGGAATGGGACGTTATAAAGTAACACCGAGGGATGTGACCTGAGAGGTGACTGCTGGGAATGGGACGTTATACAGAAACACCGGGGGGATGTGACCGTAAAGGTGACTGCTGGGAATGGGACGTTATACAGTAACACTAGGGGATGTGACAGTAGAGGTGGCTGCTGGGAATGGGACGTTATACAGTAACACCGGGGGATGTGACCGGAGAGGTGACTGCTGGGAATGGGACGTTATACAGTAACACTGGGGGGATGTGACCGGAGAGGTGACTGGGAATGGGACGTTATATAGTAACATTGGGGGATGTGACTGTAAAAGTGACTGCTGGTAATGGGACGTTATACAGTAACACCGGATGATGTGACCGGAGAGGTGACTGCTGGGAATGGGACGTTATACAGTAACACCAGGGGATGTGACCGGAGAGGTGACTGCTGGGAATGGGTCATTATACAGTAACACTGGGGGATGTGACCAGAGAGGTGACCGCTTGGAATGGGACGTTATACAGTAACACCGGGGGATGTGACCGTAAAGGTGACTGCTGGGAATGGGACGTTATACAGTAACACCGGGGGATGTTACCGGAGAGGTGACTGCTGGAAATGGGACGTTATACAGTAACACCGGGGGGATGTGACCAGAGAGGTGACTGCTGGGAATGGGACGTTATACAGTAACACCGGGGGATGTGACCGGAGAGGTGACTACTGGGAATGGGACGTTATACAGTAACACCGGGGGATGTGACTGGGACGTTATACAGTAACACGGGGGATGTGACCAGAGAGGTGACTGCTGGGAATGGGACATTATACAGTAACACCGGGGGATGTGACCAGAGAGGTGACTGCTGGGAATGGGACGTTATACAGTAACACCGGGGGATGTGACCGGAGAGGTGACTGCTGGGAATGGGACTTTATACAGTAACACCGGGGGATGTGACAGGAAAGGTGACTGCTGGGAATGGGACGTTTTATAGTAACACTGGGGGATGTGACCGGAGATGTTACTGCTGGGAATGAGACGTTATACAGTAAAACTGGGGGATGTGACTGCTGAGAATGGGGCATTATACAGTAACACCGGGGGATGTAACTGGAGAGGTGACTGCTGTGAATGGGATGTTATACAGTAACATCGGGGGATGTGACCGGAGAGTTGACTGCTGGGAATGGGACATTATACAGTAACACCGGGGGATGTGTCTGGGTGATGACTGTATCATTGTGTGTGTCAGGTTCCTATAAGGTGTGAGGATGTCACTGTCTATCTCTCTATGGAGGAGTCAGAGTATATAGAGGAACACAGGGGTCTGTACAAGGACGTGATGATGGAGAATCACCGGCCCCTCACATCACTGGGTAAGAGGATACATTTATTGTACAGGGGAGAGCAGGTATGGGGGTCCCATATATACTGTATATACACCCAGCATATGCTAATCAAATGTACTCAGTCACTGTGTGTCTCCTACAGATGGGCCCAGTAACAGGAATACCTCAGAGAGATGTCCCCGTCCTCTGTATTCCCAGGATAATCACATATATACAATGTCCTCAGTCACTGCGTGTCTCCTACAGATGGGCCCAGTAACAGGAATACCCCAGAGAGATGTCCCCGTCCTCTGTATTCCCAGGATAATCACATATATACCATGTCCTCAGTCACTGTGTGTCTCCTACAGATGGGCCCAGTAACAGGAATACCCCAGAGAGATGTCCCCGTCCTCTGTATTCCCAGGATAATCACATATATTCCATGTCCTCAGTCACTGTGTGTCCAGTAACAGAAATACCCCAGAGAGATGTCCCTGTCCTCTGTATTCCCAGGATAATCACATATATACAATGTACTCAGTCACTGCGTGTCTCCTACAGATGGGGCCAGTAACAGGAATACCCCAGAGAGATGTCCTCGTCCTCTGTATTCCCAGGATAATCACATATAAACCATGTCCTCAGTCACTGCGTGTCTCCTACAGATGGGCCCAGTAACAGGAATACCCCAGAGAGATGTCCCCATCCTCTGTATTCCCAGGATAATCACATATATACAATGTCCTCAGTCACTGTGTGTCTCCTACAGATGGGGCCAGTAACAGGAATACCCCAGAGAGATGTCCCCGTCCTCTGTATTTCCAGGATAATCACATACATACCATGTCCTCAGTCACTGTGTGTCTCCTACAGATGGGCCCAGTATCAGGAATACCCCAGAGAGATGTCCCCGTCCTCTGTATTCCCAGGATAATCACATACATACCATGTCCTCAGTCACTGTGTGTCTCCTACAGATGGGGCCAGTAACAGGAATACCCAAGAGAGATGTCCCCGTCCTCTGTATTTCCAGGATAATCACATACATACCATGTCCTCAGTCACTGTGTGTCTCCTACAGATGGGCCCAGTAACAGAGATACCCCAGAGAGATGTCCCCGTCACCTGTATTCCCAGGATAATCACATATATACAATGTCCTCAGTCACTGTGTGTCTCCTACAGATGGGCCCAGTAACAGTAATACCCCAGAGAGATGTCCCCGTCACCTGTATTCCCAGGATAATCACATATATACAATGTCCTCAGTCACTGTGTGTCTCCTACAGATGGGCCCAGTAACAGGAATACCCCAGAGAGATGTCCCCGTCCACTGTATTCCCAGGACCACACAGAGAAGAATCACAGTGTCCCACAGGAGGATCAGGTAGGTGGGACTAATGAGGGTCTCACCAAATAAGTCACTCTACAATATATGATCTATGAATATTTTATTCATCTATTTAGTTTGAAGATCTTATAATTATTAAAGTCGAAGATATAAAAGAGGAAGAGGAGACGTATGCAATAGGTGACCAGCAGTGTAAGGAGGAGGAAATCCCTACAGATATCAGCACAGGTGAGTAATAATCACTAATTTGTTTTGTCACTGCGCTAATCTCTTACCGCAACCCCTCTTCTGTCACTGCCCTAGGTGGTCAAAGTCCAAGGCAGTGGTCAGGGCCCATAGCTATCAATGGTGGTCAAAGTCCAAGGCAGTGGTCAGGACCGATAGCTTTCCATGGTGGTCAAAGTCCAAGGCAGTGGTCAGGGCCCATAGCTATCAATGGTGGTCAAAGTCCAAGGCAGTGGTCAGGACCGATAGCTTTCCATGGTGGTCAAAGTCCAAAGCAGTGGTCAGGGCTGATAGCTATCAATGGTGGTCAAAGCCCAAGGAAGTGGTCAGGACCAATAATTATCCATTGTGAAAGTCCAAGACAGTGGTCAGGACAGATAGCTATCAATGGTAGTCAAAGTCCAAGGAAGTGGTCAGGTCAGATAGCTATCAATGGTAGTCAAAGTCCAAGGCAGTGGTCAGTATCAATAGTTATCCATGGTGGTCAAAGTCCAAGGCAGTAGTCAGGAAAGATAGCTATCAATGGTAGTCAAAGTCCAAAGCAGTGGTCAGGGCCGATAGCTATCCATGGTCAAAGTCCAAGGCAGTGGTCAGGACAGATAGCTATCAATGGTAGTCAAAGTCCAAGGTAGTGGTCTGGACCAATAGTTTTGTATGGTGAAAGTCCAAGGCAGTGGTCAGGACAAATAGCTATCAATGGTTGTCTCAAAATCCAAGGCAGTGGTCAGGACCGATAGCTTTTCATAATGGTCAAAGTCCAAGGCAGTGGTCAGGACATATAGCTATCAATGGTGGTCAAAGCCCAAGGTAGTGGTCAGGACCAATAATTATCCATTGTGAAAGTCCAAGACAGTGGTTAGGACAGATAGCTATTAGTGGTGGTCAAAGTCCAAGGCAGTGGTCAGGACAGATAGCTATTAATGGTGATCAAAGTCCAAAGCAGTGGTCAGGGCCGATAGCTATCAATGATAGTCAAAGTCCAAGGCAGTGGTCAGGATTTATAGTTATCCATGTTGGTCAAAGTCCAAGGCAGTGGTCAGGAGAGATAGCTATCAATGGTAGTCAAAGTCCAAGGCAGTGGTCAGGACTGATAGCTATCAATGGTGATCAAAGTCCAAGGCAGTGGTCAAGGTAGGTGATAGTCAGTTGTGGATAGAATCCAATTGGGAAGACAGGGAAGCCACAAAGCAGGAAGGTCGAGGAGCAGTCCGGGCACAGAATCACAAGACCTTGAGATACTACACTTATAGTGAGCACTGAAGTGATGTCTATCTGTGTTTACATGACCACATGTTCCTTAGCCAATAATACGTGATTCCAGGCAGTCACATGATCAACTGGAGACGAATCACCTTAAATCTAAGAAGTATCCATGGCGATCCAATTATTGATGTTTGGGGCAGGGCAGTATGTTCCTCATTTGTACACATGTCTACTGTTATTATTAAATACTAGGGTCACCTCAATCTCGTTCCCCAGGTCCAGCCTCCACTCTGTCCAGCCCTACCCCCTCTATCCTGTTCTGACACAGTCCATTCCATACATGTCTCCTGGCCCACCACTACGAGTGAATTTTCGCCAATTATACAAATATTTATTTAATTTCCAGCAGATGGCCACGAGGAACGTCTCAAGTTGTCACCAGAGTGGAAAACAGAAGATGACATCATCACAGAAGAGTATACAGGAGAGAGCCCCAATATACGTCCAGTAGTTTACAGTGACGATAAATCATCTGATACCCAGGAGGAATGTCCTGATAACTCAGTTAGTATTATACATAGTACAGGCCACATAAATACTACATTATTTTCATGTTATGAATGTGGGAAAATTTTTATAAAAAAATCTTATCTTGTCCGACATCAGAGGAGTCACACAGGTGAGAAGCCGTTTTCATGTACTGAGTGTGGCAAATGCTTTATACAAAAATCAAATCTTGTTAGACACCTGAGAAATCACACCGGCGAGAAGCCGTTTCCGTGTGCAGAGTGTGGAAAAGGTTTTATACAAAAATCAGCGCTGGTTATACACCAGAGAAGTCACACGGGTGAGAAGCCATTTCCTTGTTCAGAATGTGGAAAATGTTTTTCACAAAAAACAGCTCTTGGTATACATAAGAGAACTCACACAAGCGAGAGGCCATTTCCGTGCTCTGAGTGTGGGAAATGTTTTACAGATAATTCAGCTTTCGTCAAACATCGGAGATGTCACACAGGAGAGAAGCCCTTTCCGTGTTTAGATTGTGGGAAATCTTTTACAATGAAATCAAATCTAATTAGACACCAGAGAACCCACACCGGTGAGAAGCCTTATAAGTGCCTTGAGTGTGAGAAATGTTTTACACAGAAATCCGATCTTGATCACCATCAGATAATTCACAGAGGCGAGTGGCCGTTTTCATGTTCGGAGTGCGATAAATGTTTTAGAAAGAGATCATGTCTAGTTAAACATCAGAGCACTCATCATGGAGTAGAAACAGTTTCCGTGCCCTGATAGTGGGAAATGTTTTACACACAAAACCAGGCAGCAGTAGAAACACCACAAGGAATTGATATGTATTACTATACGATATGTTATAATTGCAATAATTTCTTTTCAAAATGTTCCATGTAACTGTACTCCTCGGGGTAGATTTAAGCCATTAGCTATGTCTGTATCATATGTACTACTTTATATTTCTTGTCTCTCTTAATTGTCTGCACTTATGTTTCCAAGTTACTATTCAGAATGACTGAAATAAAATGTAGTAAAATGATAATCATCGATTAAACCATTTTATTATATATTAGCGTTTGCCTTCTGTTTTGTTACTGCTCAGCGGAACTAATTACCTAATACTGGAGAGGTTGCAAACAACATGACCCTCGGCTCCATGATCTTAATCAACTGGCATCCTGCTTAACCATAGCAGGTAGTATTTTTGTCTTAGTGCGCCATCTACTGGTTTGACGTGTAAACTGAAACTTCAGGACTCAAGATAACCTGCCTGATTAGTGATTGATCTCCCTGTGGTGATCTCTGCATACCAAAGGGTGGGGCGACTGTCAGCAGTTAAAGGAGGCGCTGAGGCTGCTGCCCTGAACACATCTGCAGTGTCGGATTTAGGATGAACGACTTTGTGGACGGCTTTCCATAGCTCCGAAACTATGGAAAGCCGTCCGCCCCCGTTGACAGCGCCGGGCAGGGGGGAAAACCGCTCAGTGTGTATGCACTGAGCAGCTTTCCCCCAGCGATGACATCGCTGTCCGTCGCCCTGTGTGTATGGACCTTAAGTTTCTTTATTTCTGAGCGTGGTTAAGTGGGGATATCTCCCAAGTTAAGGAAGAATGCCAATATAGTCTGTCTTCCTTAATTCTAGAGAGGGGTTATGGAAAATACCACTCGCCTGATCCCTACCAGAGTTGCGGAATATTGGCGGATCTGAGGGAGGTCCAGGGCATATATCCTTCTTGAGGATAAGGAAGGTAATGTGGGAGTCAGTGGGTATTATTCCTTATATTACACCAGAAGAGAGCAGTAGTACATGTGCCTGGGTTACAGCAGGAGAGAGCAGTAGTATATGTGCCTGGGTTACAGCAGGAGTGAGCAGTAGTACATGTGCCTGGGTTACAGCAGGAGAGAGCAGTAGTACATGTGCCTGGGTTACAGCAGGAGAGAGCAGTAGTACATGTGCCTGGGTTACAGCAGGAGAGAGCAGTAGTACATGTGCCTGGGTTACAGCAGGAGAGAGCAGTAGTACATGTGCCTGGGTTACACCGGGAGAGAGCAGTAGTACATGTGCCTGGGTTACACCGGGAGAGAGCAGTAGTACATGTGCCTGGGTTACAGCAGGAGAGAGCAGTAGTACATGTGCCTGGGTTACAGCAGGAGAGAGCAGTAGTACATGTGACTGGGTTACACCGGGAGAGAGCAGTAGTACATGTGCCTGGGTTACAACGGGAGAGAGCAGTAGTACATGTGCCTGGGTTACAGCAGGAGAGAGCAGTAGTACATGTGCCTGGGTTACAGCAGGAGAGAGCAGTAGTACATGTGCCTGGGTTACAGCAGGAGAGAGCGGTAGTATATGCGGCTGGGTTACAGCAGGAGAGAGCGGTAGTACATGTGGCTGGGTTACACCAGGAGAGAGCGGTAGTACATGTGCCTGGGTTACAGCAGGAGAGAGCAGTAGCATATGTGCCTGGGTTACACCGGGAAAGAGCGGTAGTACATGTGCCTGGTTACACCGGGAGTGAGCGGTAGTACATGTGCCTGGGTTACACCAGGAGAGAGCGGTAGTATATGTGCCCGGGTTACAGCAGGAGAGAGCAGTAGTATATGTGCCCGGGTTACACCAGGAGAGAGCAGTGCCTGGGTTACAGCGGGAGAGAGCAGTAGTATATGTGCCTGGGTTACAGCGGGAGAGAGCAGTAGTATATGTGCCTGGGTTACAGCGGGAGAGAGCAGTAGTATTTGTGCCCGGGTTACAGCAGGAGAGAGCAGTAGTACATGTGCCTGGGTTACAGCAGGAGAGAGCAGTAGTACATGTGCCTGGGTTACAGCAGGAGAGAGCAGTAGTACATGTGCCTGGGTTACAGCAGGAGAGAGCAGTAGTACATGTGCCTGGGTTACAGCAGGAGAGAGCAGTAGTACATGTGCCTGGGTTACACCGGGAGAGAGCAGTAGTACATGTGCCTGGGTTACACCGGGAGAGAGCAGTAGTACATGTGCCTGGGTTACAGCAGGAGAGAGCAGTAGTACATGTGCCTGGGTTACAGCAGGAGAGAGCAGTAGTACATGTGCCTGGGTTACACCGGGAGAGAGCAGTAGTACATGTGCCTGGGTTAGACCGGGAGAGAGCAGTAGTACATGTGCCTGGGTTACAGCAGGAGAGAGCAGTAGTACATGTGCCTGGGTTACAGCAGGAGAGAGCAGTAGTACATGTGCCTGGGTTACAGCAGGAGAGAGCGGTAGTATATGCGGCTGGGTTACAGCAGGAGAGAGCAGTAGTACATGTGGCTGGGTTACACCAGGAGAGAGCGGTAGTACATGTGCCTGGGTTACAGCAGGAGAGAGCAGTAGCATATGTGCCTGGGTTACACCGGGAAAGAGCGGTAGTACATGTGCCTGGTTACACCGGGAGTGAGCGGTAGTACATGTGCCTGGGTTACACCAGGAGAGAGCGGTAGTATATGTGCCCGGGTTACAGCAGGAGAGAGCAGTAGTATATGTGCCCGGGTTACACCAGGAGAGAGCAGTGCCTGGGTTACAGCGGGAGAGAGCAGTAGTATTTGTGCCCGGGTTACAGCGGGAGAGAGCAGTAGTATTTGTGCCCGGGTTACAGCGGGAGAGAGCAGTAATATATGTACTGGGTTACTCCAGGAGAGAGCAGTAGTATATGTGCCCGGGTTACACCAGGAGAGAGCAGTAGTATATGTGCCCGTGTTACATCGGGAGGGAGCAGTAGTATATGTACCTTGGTTACACCCGGAGAGAGCGGTAGTACATGTGCCTGGGTTACCTCGGGAGAGAGTAGTAGTATATGTGCCTGGGTTACAGCGGGAGAGAGCGGTAGTATATGTGCCTGGGTTACAGCAGGAGAGAGCGGTAGTATATGTAACTGGGTTACAGCAGGAGAGAGCAGTAGTATATGTGCCTGGGTTACACCGGGAGGGAGCAGTAGTATATGTGCCTGGGTTACACCGGGAGAGAGCAGTAGTATATGTGCCTGGGTTACACCGGGAGAGAGCAGTGAGTTTGAAGAAACTCAGGGAGCCCGAGGTGTGCTCCCACCACCACCAGTGACGTGACTAAACGCGTGCACAGGGGGCAGCCGTACAGAACTTGTGGCCCTCTCCCAAAGGAGAAAGGCCCCATGGTTCCCCTAACCCCCCTCAACCATAAGGCCGAGGAAGGGAAAAAAGGGATCGGTGGGTCCTCTTCGCCGAAGCTCAGAGGGACCCGCGTTTCCTCCACCCCCGGAAGGGTTTCGGACGGTGGGTCCTCCGCACCCGAAGGTTTGGAGGGACCCGCTTTGGCTTCCCTCCGCCTTGCGGCTCGGGGTTGCCCTCGAGGGAACCGGGACTCTCCCCAAAAGGTGAAGAGTCCCAGTCACGTTTGGGGAACGGAAGGCCCGTTAGGGACAGCCGCACTACCCAAATGAAAAAACGTGACAAACTAACGAAAAACGTGGAGTGCAAAACGTGCAAATCATAAAAAGAAAAAAAAAAAAAAAGAAAAAAAAGAAAAAAATAAGGCCCTAGCCAGAAGGCCGGGGGGGGGGGGGGGTGTGAAAAATTGTCCTACCCCATCCAAAAGGACAGGGTAAGGACGTGAAGCGCTAACCTAAAGGGAAGTGCGCAGTGCAAGTGCCATTCGTGCAAGGTGACTTGGGATCACCCGTGCATGTCCGGCACCCCCGAGTTTCCCCGGGGGCACAGTGCAGCCTCGGACTCCAGGCAGCCAGCCAGTCAGCGTCCGACCAAGTGTTTCTCCGTCTCACCAGCAGGCACTTTCCAGCCCCCGGCATGGGAATGGGTACTCCACTGGGCTTTTTCGAAAGACTCCCTTAGGGGCTGCACCCCCCTCGGAAGAGCAATCTACTCAGTCCCAGTGTTTCTCCGCTCCCAGGGTTAAGGTACTAAGCTGGGCCTTTCGCGGTCTCCCCATCAGAGGCTACGAACCTCTGGAACAGGAGCCATCTACTCAGTCCCAGCCTTTCTCCGCTCCCTGGGATTGGATACTAGACTGAGCCTTTCGCTGCCTCATCCTTCGGGGGCTACAAACCCCGTCAGGAGAGTCAAACTACTAGGCCCAGTGTTTCTCCCCCCCTCTTACCAGTGGATTTACGGAAACAACACCTCCTACCAAAGGCAGAGGTGAAGATACTTAGTGAGACTTTTCACTGCTCCCGGGAAAAAACAGAGGGGTCCCACACCCTCCGCCCATCAGAGCAGCTACTCAGTCTCACCTTTCTCTATTCTCTGCCAGAGGCCAGTCCATACCCAACTGATAAGAACAGATACTACACTTGATCTTAGCCAAAAGGCCGAGAAGCGATCGGGAGAGAGCAGTAGTATATGTGCCTGGGTTACAGCGGGAGAGAGCAGTAGTATATGTGCCTGGGTTACAGTGGGAGAGAGCAGTAGTATATGTGCCTGGGTTACACCGGGAGAGAGCGGTAGTATATGTGCCTGGGTTACAGTGGGAGAGAGCAGTAGTATATGTGCCTAGGTTACAGCAGGAGAGAGCAGTAGTATATGTGCCTGGGTTACAGCCGGACAGAGTGGTAGTATATGTGCCTGGGTTACAGCAGGAGAGAGCAGTAGCATACCTCCCAACTGTCACGATTTTAGAGGGACAGTCCCGATTTTCGGGTCCTGTCCCGCTGTCCCACCCGCGGCAGGCATTGTCCCGCTGCGGGGGGTGGCAGTTGGGAGACCCCCCAAACTAGTAGAATAGACGCTGTGCGCATGCACAGCGTCTATTCTCGTATGAAAATGAGGTTGTGGCTAATTAGCATAAGCCGCGCCCTCATTTGCATACGCCCGCCCCCTTTTCGGGCGCGAGTGTCCCTATTTCTTCAGGTTAAAAGTTGGGAGGTATGCAGTAGTATATGTGCCCGGGTTACAGCAGGAGAGAGCAGTAGTATATGTGCCTGGGTTACAGCGGGAGAGAGCGGTAGTATATGTGCCTGGGTTACAGCAGGAGAGAGCAGTAGTATATGTGCCTGGGTTACAGCGGGAGAGAGCGGTAGTATATGTGCCTGGGTTACACCGGGAGAGAGCGGTAGTATATGTGCCTGGGATACACCGGGAGAGAGCGGTAGTATATGTGCCTGGGTTACACCGGGAGAGAGCAGTAGTATATGTAACTGGGTTACAGCAGGAGAGAGCAGTAGTATATGTGCCTGGGTTACAGCAGGAGAGAGCGGTAGTATATGTGCCTGGGTTACACCAGGAGAGAGCAGTAGTATATGTGCCCGGGTTACACCAGTAATATATGAGCCTGGGTTACATTGGGAGGGAGCGGTAGTATATGTGCCTGGGTTACAGCAGGAGAGAGCAGTAGTATATGTGCCTGGGTTACAGCAGGAGAGAGCAGTAGTATATGTGCCTGGGTTACAGCAGGAGAGAGCAGTAGTATATGTGCCTGGGTTACAGCAGGAGAGAGCAGTAGTATATGTGCCTGGTTACACTGGGAGAGAGCGGTAGTACATGTGCCTTTTTACACCGAGATAAGTGTTAGTACATGTGCCTGGTTACACCGGGAGAGAGCGGTAGTACATGTGCCTGGTTACACCGGGAGAGAGCAGCAGTATATGTGCCTGGGTTACACCGGGAGAGAGCAGTAGTATATGCGCCTGCGTTACAGCGGGAGAGAGCGGTAGTATATGTGCCTGGGTTACACCGGGAGAGAGAAGTAGTATATGTACCTGGGTTACAGCAGGAGAGAGCGGTAGTACATGTGCCTGGGTTACACCGGGAGAGAGCGGTAGTACATGTGCCTGGGTTACACCGGGAGAGAGCGGTAGTATATGTGCCTGGATTACACCGGGAGAGAGCGGTAGTATATGTGCCTGGGTTACACCGGTAGAGAGCGGTAGTATATGTTCCTGGGTTACAGCGGGAGGGAGCAGTAGTATATGTGCCTGGATTACACCGGGAGAGAGCAGTAGTATATGTGCCTGGGTTACACCGGGAGAGAGCGGTAGTATATGTGCCTGGGTTACACCGGGAGAGAGCGGTAGTATATGTGCCTGGGTTACCCCGGGAGAGAGCGGTAGTATATGTGCCTGGCTTACCTCGGGAGAGAGCGGTAGTACATGTGCCTGGGTTACACCGGGAGAGAGCGGTAGTATATGTGCCTGGGTTACCTCGGGAGAGAGCGGTAGTATATGTGCCTGGGTTACCTAGGGTGAAAGCGGTAGTATACGTGCCTGGGTTACAGGATAAGCTGTATAGACTAATTGAGTGAATAGATAAAGCAAGAGAGGACCCCTCATGGGGCACCCTGTGCTCCTGCTGTCTCGGTATGAATACAGCACCGAATATTCCCTAGTGGTCTCCCAGAAGGTACTTATCCAGCCATTCACTGCTTAGCTGCTGAGTTCGGGAGAGATCAGGCGGCACAGTGATGTATGGCGGTGTAACCTGGCAGATGAGAGGGCACAGACTGGCATGAGAGGCCAAGTGTCACTTCTGCTTGAGTAGACTCAATCATGACCTTGTTACCAGTAGGTATTGCAAGGAAAGTATGGTCACCCATTGGATGAGAGAGTGGCGATTGTAGTTCAGGGTTTATAGATAAAGAGAATAGGTTACTGCAAGAGACAGGCCCTTCTACTTTCCACCATCATATTGGCACATTGGATGGAGAGTAATAGACTCCTCACTGAAATTGAAAGTTATGAAATAGTCAATGAGTTTCTATGGTTATATAGGCCACTTCCCATGCCAGACATTCCTCTCTATGGTTATATAGGCCACCTCCCATGCCAGACATTCCTCTCTATGGTTATATAGGCTACTTCCCATGCCAGATATTCCTCTCTATGGTTATTTAGATCACCTCCCATGCCAGACATTCCTCTCTATGGTTATAGAGGCCACTTCCCATGCCAGACATTATTCTCTATGGTTATATAGATCACTCCCAAGCCAGACATTCCTCTATATGGTTATTTAGGTCACCTCCCATGCCAGACATTCCTCTCTATGGTTATATGGGCCACTTCCCATGCCAGACATTCCTCTCTATGGTTATTTAGATCACCTCCCATGCCAGACATTCCTCTCTATGGTTATTTAGATCACCTCCCATGCCAGACATTCCTCTATATGGTTACATAGGTTACCTTCCTTGCCAGACATTCCTCTCTATGGTTATATAGGCCACCTCCCATGCCAGACATTCCTCTCTATGGTTATCTAGGCCACTTCCCATGCCAGATATTCCTATTTATGGTTATAAAGGTCACGTCCCATGCCAGACATTCATCTCTATAGTTATATAGGCCACTTCCCATGCCATACATTCCTCTCTATGGTTATCTAAGCCACTTTCCATGCCAGACATTCCTCTCTATGGTTATATAGGCCACCTCCTATGCAAGACATTCCTCTCTATGGTAATTAAGGTCCCCTCCCATGCAAGACATTCCTCTCTATGGTTATATAGGCTACTTCCCATGCCAGATATTCCTCTCTATGGTTATTTAGATCACCTCCCATGCCAGACATTCTTCTATATGGTTATATAGGTCACCTCCCATGCCAGACATTCCTCTCTATGGTTATATAGGCCACTTCCCATGCCAGACATTATTCTCTATGGTTATTTAGATCACCTCCCATGCCAGACATTCCTCTCTATGGTTATTTAGATCACCTCCCATGACAGACATTCCTCTATGGTTACATAGGTCACCTTCCTTGCCAGACATTCCTCTCTATGGTTATATAGGCCACCTCCCATGCCAGACATTCCTCTCTATGGTTATCTAGGCGACTTCCCATGCCAGATATTCCTATCTATTGTTATAAAGGTCACGTCCCATGCCAGACCTTCCTCTCTATAGTTATATAGGCCACTTCCCATGCCATACATTCCTCTCTATGGTTATATAGGCCACTTCCCATGCCAGACATTCCTCTCTATGGTTATATAGGTCACTTCCCATGCCAGAAATTCCTCTCTATGGTTATCTAGGCCACTTTCCATGCCAGACATTCCTCTCTATGGTAATAAAGGTCCCCTCCCATGCAAGACATTCCTCTCTTTGGTTATATAGGCTACTTCCCATGCCAGATATTCCTCTCTATGGTTATTTAGATCACCTCCCATGCCAGACATTCTTCTATATGGTTATATAGGTCACCTCCCATGCCAGACATTCCTCTCTATGGTTATATAGGCCACTTCCCATGCAAGACATTATTCTCTATGGTTATATAGATCACCTCCCAAGCCAGACATTCCTCTATATGGTTATATAGGTCACCTCCCATGCCAGACATTCCTCTCTATGGTTATATAGGCCACTTCCCATGCCAGACATTCCTCTCTATGGTTATTTAGATCACCTCCCATGCCAGACATTCCTCTCTATGGTTATTTAGATCACCTCCCATGCCAGACATTCCTCTCTATGGTTATTTAGATCACCTCCCATGACAGACATTCCTCTATATGGTTACATAGGTCACCTTCCTTGCCAGACATTCCTCTCTATGGTTATCTAGGCCACTTCCCATGCCAGATATTCCTATCTATGGTTATAAAGGTCACGTCCCATGCCAGACATTCCTCTCTATAGTTATATAGGCCACTTCCCATGCCATACATTCCTCTCTATGGTTATATAGGCCATTTCCCATGCCAGACATTCCTCTCTATGGTTATATAGGTCACTTCCCATGCCAGAAATTCCTCTCTATGGTTATCTAGGCCACTTTCCATGCCAGATATTCCTCTCTATGGTTATATAGGCCACTTTCCATGCCAGACATTCCTCTCTATGGTTATATAGGCCACTTCCCATGCCAGATATTCCTCTCTATAGTTATATAGGCCCATTTCCATGCCAGACATTCCTCTCTATGGTTATATAGGCCACTTCCCATGCCAGACATTACTCTCTATGGTTATATAGGCCACATCCCATGGCAGACAATCTGTCAGGACTGCCATTGATGTCATGTTTGGTCTGCAGTACCTCTGGTTTGCCCGAGGTGCTGCTGTTGTGTTTGGACTGCAGTACCTACAGATGACCAGAGGTGCTGCTATGTTCAGCTTGCAATACCTCTGTGTGGCCAGAGGGGCTGCTGTCATGTTCGGTCTGCGGTACCTATGGGTGGCCAGAGGTACTGCTGTTGGGCAGAAGTATGGTTTATGAGAGCAGTCCCAGCTGGTGTAATCAACTGGACTAGGCTTTTCTCAGAATACCATTCCCAGCTGCAGCACATACTGTATTGAGGATTAGGGGCCTGTCTCTGTGTGCTGCAGGGATTGGCTTGCTATGGCTTTAAAGCTGCATTTGCACTGAGCTTCAGTGCCAATTATAGTCTTACTGGCCTTGTCTGTAGTGCTGTACCTGATACTTGTTCCTGTACCTGATGCCTGTTCCTGTACCTGATTTATTATCCTGATAATACAGTGAGTTAACATCTATCCTGCCTCCGATGTCTGTTCCTCCAGCAAGTATTACTACTAGTCTTGCAGTCCACTGGGACTCCAAACGCAATCCTTTCTATGGTTGATATAAGCCACATCCCATGCAAGACAGTCCCCTCTATGGTTATAAAGGCCACGTCCCATGCCAGACATTCCTCTCTATTTTTATATAAGTCACCTCTCCTGCCAGACATTCCTGTCTATGGTTATATACTTTAGGTCACCTCCCATGCCAGACATTCCTCTCTATGGTTATAAGGGTCACCTCCCATAGCAGACATTCCTCTCTATGGTTATAAAGGCCACTTACCATGCCAGACATTCCTCTCTATGGTTATAAAGGCCACTTCCCATGCCAGACATTCCTCTCTTATGGTTATATAGGCCACTTCCCATGCCAGACATTCCTCTCTATGGTTATATAGGCCACCTCCTAGTCAGACAAATGGTCCACATGATGTTTCCCACCTGGTACAGCACAATTTCTAGGCCAAACAGGGATTAATCATGAGCATCTTGGAGGATTCCTTTCCGCATATCTTCCACCTGGAATGATGAACAGGTCGCAGACATTTTAAAATCTTCAAGAGGGATAAAGTGCATGCATTGGACTGAGAACAACACAGGCCAATCATTTTTCTAAACCAGCCTCCGGTCAACGTCTTCGAGCCATCCTCATGCTCTGAGGGACTATGGGCCCAATTCACAAGTGAACCCAGTTGCATGACCGGCAGCCATTTTTTTTGTCAATGTACTCGCAATAATATGCTAACGACTCAGCCACCATTTTGTACAGACGTCCAATAGCTCTTGCACCGAAGTGGAAACATCAGGAAGACCATGCGCTGTTTCAATGTGTCTCCAGCTGCAACCAAATTCTCAGTGGCTGACTTGAAAAACGCCCAGAAAATGGTGGCATGACGCCAGTGTTATCTCCATATAATCCTGACTTGTCACTCCCTCCGTGAATCAGTACTCTACATGTGGACTAGCGCTATTCAATTAGTAACAGCGGGCACAAATCTAGGGCTGTATATACAACGGACAGATATATCGTAGGAACGCCATCACACTGACCGAGCGGCTGATCAAGGTAAATGTACATACTTACCAATTGCCCCCCAGCAACGACTGCCTGAACCCCCAGCACGATGCGACGATGACCATGGAGTGCTAGAAAGGCTGAGGTTGGCCACTGGTGTCTTCAGCCCTGGCACAAGATGAGAGCTAGACCACAATAGAAATAGCCATCGACCATCAATGTTTCAAAACCATCAATGGTTTATGGCTGATGTTGAATACTTTTGCCATAGATGGGGAGAACCAGATAGTTTCCTTCATCAATGGCACAGCAGAATCAATGTATTTAAAAAAAAATTCAAGGTGCTGGGACACAGAGCATAGTTCCGCCCCCGACAACCCTGAAGCTCCGCCCCCACATCCTGATTGACCCACGGGTCAGTCTGTCAGAAAAATGGAAGGTACAGTTGGATCGCCATGGTGGAACATCTAAACACGGGTCTTTAGGGACATGTTACAGATCTCCCACATACAAAAGTGTTTTTGTATAATCATTTTTATATACTTTTTTTTTTACATAGAAGTCTCAAGAGTCAATGCCGTGTAATACATTGCCGAATACAATAACAACACACAACAAGAAGTACAAATGTTCATGACCATCTCAGAGTTCAGGTTGATGACCAGGCAGTGACTATCATCTTGGAAAATTTAAATCAACTAAAGGATCAATGATGGAAACTGAAGTCTCTCGAATTCTCGGATGGACACAAAATGGCCGCAAGTACAGACATCCGCGGCGGCCATATTCGATATCTTAAGCTAATGGCAAAATCTATACAGCTTCATGATTTCCCTTGGGCAGCTGCGACACCAGCTCCGTTTAGCCGCACCTTCATCATTTACTGCAGGAGCACGGGCCAGGTTCAAAGGTGGATGTCAAATGCAAATATTTTTAGTGGGCACATGTGACCGAGTCACATGACACGCTCAAGGACGCAGATCGAAAACGCATGCAGAGAGATGCAGTGTTTAGTGGGCGTCAGACTGTATCTGAAGACGCAGCTGCACCTACACAAGCAGCCTTGTTCACATGGAGAATAGGGCTAGCGCAGTCTGTGATGGTGTGACCAATGGTACGTGTCCTAATACGCACAGCAACAGATTAGTGTCACAGCTATTGGGTGTCTCAGAAGGCGGGACCTTGGCGGGCTAGAGAAATAAATTAACTTATGTTGAATAAATGTATTTCTCTAATAAGATAACTTCCACTAAAACACAAGCACATGTGAAAGAATAAGCTGGTGTTTAAGATGCGGCTTTTAGGGAAAACATTTCCCCTACTTTGATGCCAGATAAGATCTAACCATACTCGGAGCACGAAACCTTTTACCCAATTTTGTAAACCTTGATTTATTATCAAGACCTGGCTTCACTGTCCCACTGTTCTCATATCATCAGTACGCGTTAATATCTTTTTTATCTTCATGGAGTCGCTGATGCCTGACCAGACCTGTTTTCTGCGTAAAACATTTCCCGCACTCCTTACAAGAAAATGGCTTCTCGCCAGTGTGAGTCCTCTGATGCTTACTAAGATCTGACTTCTGCGCAAAATATTTACCGCAGTCAGAACACGGGTACGGCTTCTCGCCCGTGTGAGTCCTGTGATGTCTTTGGAGATCTGATCTCTGTGTAAAACATTTCCCACACTCAGGACATGGAAACGGCCTCTCGCCTGTGTGACTTCTTTGATGTACTGTAAGATTTGCAATCTTTGAAAAACATTTCCCACAATCAAAGCAGGGGAAGATCCTTTCAGCCCCGTGGCTTCTCAGGTGTACGGAAAGACTAGATTTCTTTAAAAAAGGTTTCCCGCACTGGAAACAGGGAAAGACTCTGCCGCCTGTATGACTGGTACTAAGTGTGACAGCATCGGGGATACATCCCCCATAATTGCAGGGATCAGCGGATACATCTACACTGTGATGGACCGGATTTATATTTGGGGTAATGGGATGGTCTCCTGGAGAATCTGTTGTGATGTCACAGTCAGAAGATAGCATGTGCGGCCCTGCTGAGGTGTTCCCACTGTCCAGGAAATCTGTCAGATAAATACATGCAATTACTATATCGACAATATAACAAGGAATATATAACAGTGCAAAGCAATAAGGAAATATATATATAAACATCAGTATCTGAGCCTGTAATTACATTGCTAAATATACAGAGACCTCAAATTATTATAAGGGAGATACACAATAGATTGCGGGGAGGAGACTGGTCAGATCTCTGGGCTGGTAACACACAGTGACATGATGTGAGGGGGAGAGCAGGAGTATAATAGGGGCTGATGGCTGCTGATGTATGAGATACACCAGAGAGTGCGGGGAGGAGACTGGTCAGATCTCTGGGCTGGTAGTATACAGTGACATGATGTGAGGGGGAGAGCAGGAGTATAATAGGGGCTGATGGCTCCTGATGTATGAGATACACCAGAGAGTGTGGGGAGGAGACTGGTCAGATCTCTGGGCTGGTAACACACAGTGACATGATGTGAGGGGGAGAGCAGGAGTATAATAGGGGCTGATGGCACCTGATGTATGAGATACACCAGAGAGTGCGGGGAGGAGACTGGTCAGATCTCTGGGCTGGTAACACACAGTGACATGATGTGAGGGGAGAACAGGAGTATAATAGGGGCTGATGGCTCCTGATGTATGATATACACCAGAGAGTGCAGGGAGGAGACTGGTCAGATCTCTGGGCTGGTAACACACAGTGACATGATGTGAGGGGGAGATCAGGTGTATAATAGGGGCTGATGGCTCCTGATGTATGAGATACACCAGAAAGTGCGGGAGGAGACTGGTCAGATCTCTGGGCTGGTAACACACAGTGACATGATGTGAGGGGAGAGCAGGAGTATAATAGGGGCTGATGGCTCCTGATGTATGAGATACACCAGAGAGTGCGGGGAGGAGACTGGTCAGATCTCTGGGCTGGTAACACACAGTGACATGATGTGAGGGGAGAGCAGGAGTATAATAGGGGCTGATGACTCCTGATGTATGAGATACACAATAGATTGTGGGGAGGAGACTGGTCAGATCTCTGGGCTGGTAACACACAGTGACATGATGTGAGGGGGAGAGCAGGAGTATAATAGGGGCTGATGGCTCCTGATGTATGAGATACACCAGAGAGTGCGGGGAGGAGACTGGTCAGATCTCTGGGCTGGTAACACACAGTGACATGATGTGAGGGGGAGAGCAGGAGTATAATAGGGGCTGATGGCTCCTGATGTATGATATACACCAGAGAGTGCGGGGAGGAGACTGGTCAGATCTCTGGGCTGGTAACACACAGTGACATGATGTGAGGGGGAGATCAGGTGTATAATAGGGGCTGATGGCTCCTGATGTATGAGATACACCAGAAAGTGCGGGAGGAGACTGGTCAGATCTCTGGGCTGGTAACACACAGTGACATGATGTGAGGGGAGAGCAGGAGTATAATAGGGGCTGATGGCTCCTGATGTATGAGATACACCAGAGAGTGCGGGGAGGAGACTGGTCAGATCTCTGGGCTGGTAACACACAGTGACATGATGTGAAGGAAGAGCAGGAGTATAATAGGGGCTGATGGCTCCTGATGTATGAGATACAGCAGAGAGTGCGGGGAGGAGACTGGTCAGATCTCTGGGCTGGTAACACACAGTGACATGATGTGAGGGGGAGAGCAGGAGTATAATAGGGGCTGATGGCTGCTGATGTATGAGATACACAAGAGAGTGCGGGGAGGAGACTGGTCAGATCTCTGGGCTGGTAACACACAGTGACATGATGTGAGGGGGAGAGCAGGAGTATAATAGGGGCTGATGGTGATGTATGAGATACACCAGAGAGTGCGGGGAGGAGACTGGTCAGATCTCTGGGCTGGTAACACACAGTGACATGATGTGAGGGGGAGAGCAGGAGGATAATAGGGGCTGATGGCTCCTGATGTATGAGATACACCAGAGAGTGCGGGGAGGAGACTGGTCAGATATCTGGGCTGGTAACACACAGTGACATGATGTGAGGGGGAGAGCAGGAGTATAATAGGGGCTGATGGTGATGTATGAGATACACCAGAGAGTGCGGGGAGGAGACTGGTCAGATCTCTGGGCTGGTAACACACAGTGACATGGTGTGAGGGGAGAGCAGTAGTATAATAGGGGCTGATGGCTCCTGATGTATGAGATACACCAGAGAGTGCAGGGAGGAGACTGGTCAGATCTCTGGGCTGGTAACACACAGTAACATGATGTGAGGGGTAGAGTAGGAGTATAATAGGGGCGGATGGATCCTGATGTATGAGATACACCAGAGAGTGTGGGGAGAAGACTGGTCAGATCTCTGGGCTGGTAACACAGTGACATGATGTGAGGGGGAGAGCAGGAGTATAATAGGGGCTGATGGCTCCTGATGTATGAGATACACCAGAGAGTGTGGGGAGGAGACTGGTCAGATCTCTGGGCTGGTAACATACAGTGACACGATGTGAGGGGGATAGCAGGAGTATAATAGGGGGCTGATGACTCCTGATGTATGAGATACACCAGAGAGTGCGGGGAGGAGACTGGTCAGATCTCTGGGCTGGTAACACACAGTGACATGATGTGAGGGGAGAGCAGGAGTATAATAGGTGCTGATGGCTCCTGTTGTATGAGATACACCAGAGAGTGCGACGAGGAGACTGGTCAGATCTTTGGTCTGGTAACACACAGTGACATGATGTGAGGGGAGAGCAGGAGTATAATAGGGGCTGATGGCTCCTGATGTATGAGATACAGCAGAGAGTGCGGGGAGGAGACTGGTCAGATCTCTGGGCTGGTAACACACAGTGACATGATGTGAGGGGGAGAGCAGGAGTATAATAGGGGCTGATGACTCCTGATGTATGAGATACACCAGAGAGTGCGGGGAGGAGACTGGTCAGATCTCTGGGCTGGTAACACACAGTGACATGATGTGAGGGGAGAGCAGGAGTATAATAGGGGCTGATGGCACCTGATGTATGAGATACACCAGAGAGTGTGGGAAGGAGACTGGTCAGATCTCTGGGCTGGTAACACACAGTGACATGATGTGAGGGGAGAGCAGGAGTATAATAGGGGCTGATGGCTCCTGATGTATGAGATACACCAGAGAGTGTGAGGAGGAGACTGGTCAGATGTCTGGGCTAGTAACACACAGTGACATGATGTGAGGGGGAGAGCAGGAGAATATGTGACTCTGTACTTAGTGATTATTACTCACCTGTGCTGATACCTGTAGGGATTTCCTTACACTGCGGATGACCCCTCAGATACATCTCATCTTCCTCTTTTATAATTACTACATTAATATCAGTTAAATCTTCCCCCTAAAGAGTTGATATAAAAGATAATAATTCTTCATAGATCATATATTGTAGAGTGACTTATTTTGTGAGACCCCCAATCCCACCTACCTGATCCTCCTGTGGGACGCTGTGACTCTCCTCTGTGTAGTCTTGGGAGGACATGGTATATATGTGATTTTCCTGGGAATACAGAGGACGGGGACATCTCTCTGGGGTATCTCTGTTACTGGGCCCATCTGTAGGAGACACGCAGTGACTGAGGACATGGTATATATGTGATTATCCTGGGAATACAGAGGACGGGGACATCTCTCTGGGGTATCTCTGTTACTGGCCCCATCTGTAGGAGACACACAGTGACTGAGGACATGGTATATATGTGATTATCCTGGGATTACAGAGGACGGGGACATCTCTCTGGGGTATTCCTGTTACTGGGCCCATCTGTGGGAGACACACAGTGACTGAGGACATGGTATATATGTGATTATCCTGGTAATACAGAGGACGGGGACATCTCTCTGGGGTATCTCTGTTACTGGCCCCATCTGTAGGAGACACACAGTGACTGAGGACATTGTATATATGTGATTATCAGATGTTGTGTATCTAGGTGGCCTCATAGCTGCTCTCTCCATTACACTACATGACAGTCTCCTCTTACCCAGTGATGTGAGGGGCTGGTGATTCTCCATCATCACGTCCTTGTACAGACCCCTGTGTTCCTCTATATACTCCCACTCCTCCATGGAGAGATAGACAGTGACATCCTCACACCTTATAGGAACCTGACACACACAATGATACAGTCATCACCCAGACACATCCCCCGGTGTTACTGTATAATGTCCTATTCCCAGCAGTCACCTCTCCAGTCACATCCCCGATGTTACTGTATAATGTCCCATTCCCAGCAGTCACCTCTCCAGTCACATCCCCCGGTGTTACTGTATAACGTCCCATTCCCAGCAGCCATCTCTCCGGTCACATCCCCCAATGTTACTGTATAATGTCCTATTCCCAGCAGTCACCTCTCCAGTCACATCCCCGATGTTACTGTATAATGTCCTATTCCCAGCAGCCATCTCTCCGGTCACATCACCCAATGTTACTGTATAATGTCCTATTCCCAGCAGTCACTTCTCTGGTCACATCCCCCGGTGTTACTGTATAACGTCCCATTCCCAGCAGTCGCCTTTCCTGTCACATCCCCCGGTGTTACTGTATAACGTCCCATTCCCAGCAGTCACCTCTCCTGTCGCATCCACCGGTGTTTCTGTATAACGTCCCATTCCCAGCAGTCACCTCTCCGGTCACATCCCCCAGTGTTACTGTATAACGTCCCATTCCCAGCAGTCACCTCTCCGGTCACATCCCCGGTGTTACTGTATAACGTCCCATTCCCAGCAGTCACCTCTCCGGTCACATCCCCGGTGTTACTGTATAACGTCCCATTCCCAGCAGTCACCTCTCCTGTCGCATCCACCGGTGTTTCTGTATAACTTCCCATTCCCAGCAGTCACCTCTCCAGTCACATCCCCGGTGTTACTGTATAACATCCCATTCCCAGCAGTCACCTCTCCGGTGACATCCCCCGGTGTTACTGTATAACGTCTCATTCCCAGCAGTCACCTCTCTGGTCGCATCCCCCGGTGTTACTGTATAACGTCCCATTCCCAGCAGTCACCTCTCCGGTCACATCCCCCGGTGTTACTGTATAACGTCCCATTCCCAACAGTCACCTCTCCTGTCACATCCCCCAGTGTTACTATATAACGTCCCATTCCCAGCAGTCACCTCTCCTGTCACATCCCCCGGTGTTACTGTATAACGTCCCATTCCCAGCAGTCACCTCTCCGGTCACATCCCCGGTGTTACTCTATAACGTCCCATTCCCAGCAGTCATCTCTCCGGTCACATCCCTCGCTGTTACTGTATAACGTCCCATTCCCTGCAGTCACCTCTCTGGTCGCATCCCCCGGTGTTACTGTATAACGTCCCATTCCCAGCAGTCACCTCTCTGGTCACATCCCCCGGTGTTACTGTATAACGTCCCATTCCCAGCAGTCACCTCTCCGGTGACATCCCCCGGTGTTACTGTATAACGTCGCATTCCCAGCAGTCACCTCTCCGGTCACATCCCCCCGGTGTTACTGTATAACGTCCCATTCCCAGCAGTCACCTCTCCTGTCACATCCCCAGTGTTACTGTATAACGTCCCATTCCCAGCAGTCACCTCTCCGGTCACATCCCCCGATGTTACTGTATAATGTCCCATTCCCAGCAGTCTCCTCTCCGGTCACATCCCCCGGTGTTACTGTATAACGTCCCATTCCCAGCAGCCATCTCTCCGGTCACATCCCCCAATGTTACTGTATAATGTCCTATTCCCAGCAGTCACCTCTCCAGTCACATCCCCGATGTTACTGTATAATGTCCTATTCCCAGCAGCCATCTCTCCGGTCACATCACCCAATGTTACTGTATAATGTCCTATTCCCAGCAGTCACTTCTCTGGTCACATCCCCCGGTGTTACTGTATAACGTCCCATTCCCAGCAGTCGCCTTTCCTGTCACATCCCCCGGTGTTACTGTATAACGTCCCATTCCCAGCAGTCACCTCTCCTGTCGCATCCACCGGTGTTTCTGTATAACGTCCCATTCCCAGCAGTCACCTCTCCGGTCACATCCCCCAGTGTTACTGTATAACGTCCCATTCCCAGCAGTCACCTCTCCGGTCACATCCCCGGTGTTACTGTATAACGTCCCATTCCCAGCAGTCACCTCTCCGGTCACATCCCCGGTGTTACTGTATAACGTCCCATTCCCAGCAGTCACCTCTCCTGTCGCATCCACCGGTGTTTCTGTATAACTTCCCATTCCCAGCAGTCACCTCTCCAGTCACATCTCCGGTGTTACTGTATAACATCCCATTCCCAGCAGTCACCTCTCCGGTGACATCCCCCGGTGTTACTGTATAACGTCTCATTCCCAGCAGTCACCTCTCCTGTCACATACCCCGGTGTTACTGTATAACGTCCCATTCCCAGCAGTCACCTCTCCGGTCACATCCCCCGGTGTTACTGTATAACGTCCCATTCCCAGCAGTCACCTCTCCTGTCACATCCCCCAGTGTTACTATATAACGTCCCATTCCCAGCAGTCACCTCTCCTGTCACATCCCCCGGTGTTACTGTATAACGTCCCATTCCCAGCAGTCACCTCTCCGGTCACATCCCCGGTGTTACTCTATAACGTCCCATTCCCAGCAGTCATCTCTCCGGTCACATCCCTCGCTGTTACTGTATAACGTACCATTCCCTGCAGTCACCTCTCTGGTCGCATCCCCCGGTGTTACTGTATAACGTCCCATTCCCAGCAGTCACCTCTCTGGTCACATCCCCCGGTGTTACTGTATAACGTCCCATTCCCAGCAGTCACCTCTCCGGTGACATCCCCCGGTGTTACTGTATAACGTCGCATTCCCAGCAGTCACCTCTCCGGTCACATCCCCCCGGTGTTACTGTATAACGTCCCATTCCCAGCAGTCACCTCTCCTGTCACATCCCCAGTGTTACTGTATAACGTCCCATTCCCAGCAGTCACCTCTCCGGTCACATGCCCCGATGTTACTGTATAATGTCCCATTCCCAGCAGTCTCCTCTCCGGTCACATCCACCAGTGTTACTGTATAACGTCCCATTCCCAGCAGTCACCTCTCCGGTCACATCCCCCGATGTTACTGTATAATGTCCCATTCCCAGCAGTCACCTCTCCGGTCACATCCCCCGGTGTTACTCTAGAACGCCCCATTCCCAGCAGTCACCTCTCCGGTCACATCCCCCGGTGTTACTGTATAACGTCCCATTCCCAGCAGTCACCTCTCCGGTCACATCCCCCGGTGTTACTGTATAACGTCCCATTCCCAGCATTCACCTCTCCGGTCACATCTCCCGATGTTACTGTATAACGTCCCATTCCCTGCAGTCACCTCTCCGGTCACATCCCCCGATGTTACTGTATAACGTCCCATTCCCAGCAGTCACCTCTCCTGTCAGCAGCTGAATGATCTTGTTGGTGAGATCCAGGATTTTCTGGTCATTGTGTCTTTCATGTATAAGTGAGTGAGGTGGAGGCACCGGGAGGGGGCTCTGGGTCTTGCTCAGTCCTCCTGACACATCGGGATGGCTACTGGGTGTATCACATTCACTGGATGTCTTCTTCACTAATGTATAATCCTGTGTATTTAGAGAAGCACTGATGAGTTTAATTGCATACATTCCAAGATTAACATTTTCGAACATGTCCCTGTGTTAGTAATAGAGGTAACAGTGATGTCACTGTGACGCTCCCAGATCCCCTCACCTCCCCGGTCAGGTCCCTGTGTTAGGAATAGAGATAACAGTGATGTCACTGTGACGCTCCCAGACCCCCTCACCTCCCCGATCAGGTCCCTGTGTCAGTAATAGAGATAAGAGTGATGTCACTGTGACGCTCCCAGACCCCCTCACCTCCCCGATCAGGTCCCGGTGTCAGTAATAGAGATAAGAGTGATGTCACTGTGACGCTCACAGACCCCCTCACCTCCCCGGTCAGGTCCCTGTGTCAGTAATAGAGATAAGAGTGATGTCACTGTGACGCTCCCAGACCCCCTCACCTCCCCAGTCAGGTCCCTGTGTCAGTAATAGAGATAAGTGTGATGTCGCTGTGATGCTCCCAGACCCCCTCACCTCCCCGGTCAGGTCCCTGTGTCAGTAATAGAGATAAGAGTGATGTCACTGGGATGCTCCCAGACCTCCCCACCTCCCCGGTCAGGTCCCTGTGTCAGTAATAGAGATAAGAGTGATGTCACTGTGACGCTCCCAGACCCCCTCACCTCCCCGGTCAGGTCCCTGTGTCAGTAATAGAGATAAGAGTGATGTCACTGTGACGCTCCCAGACCCCCTCACCTCCCCGGTCAGGTACCTGTGTCAGTAATAGAGATAAGAGTGATGTCACTGTGACGCTCCCAGACCCCCTCACCTCCCCAGTCAGGTCCCTGTGTCAGTAATACAGATAAGAGTGATGTCACTGTGACGCTCCCAGACCCCCTCACCTCCCCGGTCAGGTCCCTGTGTCAGTAATAGAGATAAGAATGATGTCACTGTGACCTCACCTCCCCAGTCAGGTCCCTGTGTCAGTAATAGAGATAAGAGTGATGTCACTGTGACGCTCCCAGACCCCCTCACCTCCCCGGTCAGGTCCCTGTGTCAGTAATAGAGATAAGAATGATGTCACTGTGACCTCACCTCCCCAGTCAGGTCCCTGTGTCAGTAATAGAGATAAGAGTGACGTCACTGTGATGCTCCCAGACCTCCTCACCTCCCCAGTCAGGTCCCTGTGTCAGTAATAGAGATAAGAATGATGTCACTGTGACCTCACCTCTCCAGTCAGGTCCCTGTGTCAGTAATAGAGATAAGAGTGATGTCACTGTGACGCTCCCAGACCCCCTCACCTCCCCGGTCAGGTCCCTGTGTCAGTAATAGAGATAAGAGTGATGTCACTGTGATGCTCCCAGACCCCCTCACCACCCCGGTCAGGTCCCTGTGTCAGTAATAGAGATAAGAGTGATGTCACTGTGACGCTCCCAGACCCCCTCACCTCCTCTGTCAGGTCCCCGTGTGAGTAATATGGATAAGAGTGATGTCACTGTGACGCTCCCAGACCCCCTCACCTCCCCGGTCAGCTCCCTGTGTCAGTAATAGAGATGAGTGATGTCACTGTGACGCTCCCAGACCCCCTCCCCTTCCCGGTCAGGTCCCTGTGTCAGTAATAGAGATGAGTGATGTCACTGTGATGCTCCCACACCCCCTCACCTTCCCGTTCAGGTCCCTGTGTCAGTAATAGAGATAAGAGTGATGTCACTGACGCTCCCAGACCCCCTCACCTCCCCGGTCAGGTCCCTGTGTTAGTAATAGAGATAAGAGTGATGTCACGGTGACGCTCCCAGACCCCCTCACCTCCCCGGTCAGGTCCCTGTGTCAGTAATAGAGATAAGAGTGATGTCACTGTGACGCTCCCAGACCCCCTCACCTCCCCGATCAGGTCCCGGTGTCAGTAATAGAGATAAGAGTGATGTCACTGTGACGCTCACAGACCCCCTCACCTCCCCGGTCAGGTCCCTGTGTCAGTAATAGAGATAAGAGTGATGTCACTGTGACGCTCCCAGACCCCCTCACCTCCCCAGTCAGGTCCCTGTGTCAGTAATAGAGATAAGTGTGATGTCGCTGTGATGCTCCCAGACCCCCTCACCTCCCCGGTCAGGTCCCTGTGTCAGTAATAGAGATAAGAGTGATGTCACTGGGATGCTCCCAGACCTCCCCACCTCCCCGGTCAGGTCCCTGTGTCAGTAATAGAGATAAGAGTGATGTCACTGGGACGCTCCCAGACCTCCTCACCTCCCCAGTCAGGTCCCTGTGTCAGTAATAGAGATAAGAGTGATGTCACTGTGACGCTCCCAGACCCCCTCACCTCCCCGGTCAGGTCCCTGTGTCAGTAATAGAGATAAGAGTGATGTCACTGTGACGCTCCCAGACCCCCTCACCTCCCCGGTCAGGTCCCTGTGTCAGTAATAGAGATAAGAGTGATGTCACTGTGACGCTCCCAGACCCCGTCACCTCCCCAGTCAGGTCCCTGTGTCAGTAATAGAGATAAGAGTGATGTCACTGTGACGCTCCCAGACCCCCTCACCTCCCCGGTCAGGTCCCTGTGTCAGTAATAGAGATAAGAGTGATGTCACTGTGACGCTCCCAGACCCCCTCACCTCCCCGGTCAGGTACCTGTGTCAGTAATAGAGATAAGAGTGATGTCACTGTGACGCTCCCAGACCCCCTCACCTCCCCAGTCAGGTCCCTGTGTCAGTAATACAGATAAGAGTGATGTCACTGTGACGCTCCCAGACCCCCTCACCTCCCCGGTCAGGTCCCTGTGTCAGTAATAGAGATAAGAATGATGTCACTGTGACCTCACCTCCCCAGTCAGGTCCCTGTGTCAGTAATAGAGATAAGAGTGATGTCACTGTGACGCTCCCAGACCCCCTCACCTCCCCGGTCAGGTCCCTGTGTCAGTAATAGAGATAAGAATGATGTCACTGTGACCTCACCTCCCCAGTCAGGTCCCTGTGTCAGTAATAGAGATAAGAGTGACGTCACTGTGATGCTCCCAGACCTCCTCACCTCCCCAGTCAGGTCCCTGTGTCAGTAATAGAGATAAGAATGATGTCACTGTGACCTCACCTCCCCAGTCAGGTCCCTGTGTCAGTAATAGAGATAAGAGTGATGTCACTGTGACGCTCCCAGACCCCCTCACCTCCCCGGTCAGGTCCCTGTGTCAGTAATAGAGATAAGAGTGATGTCACTGTGATGCTCCCAGACCCCCTCACCACCCCGGTCAGGTCCCTGTGTCAGTAATAGAGATAAGAGTGATGTCACTGTGACGCTCCCAGACCCCCTCACCTCCTCTGTCAGGTCCCCGTGTGAGTAATATGGATAAGAGTGATGTCACTGTGACGCTCCCAGACCCCCTCACCTCCCCGGTCAGCTCCCTGTGTCAGTAATAGAGATGAGTGATGTCACTGTGACGCTCCCAGACCCCCTCCCCTTCCCGGTCAGGTCCCTGTGTCAGTAATAGAGATGAGTGATGTCACTGTGATGCTCCCACACCCCCTCACCTTCCCGTTCAGGTCCCTGTGTCAGTAATAGAGATAAGAGTGATGTCACTGACGCTCCCAGACCAACTCACCTCCCCGGTCAGGTCCCTGTGTTAGTAATAGAGATAAAAGTGATGTCACGGTGACGCTCCCAGACCCCCTCACCTCCCCGGTCAGGTCCCTGTGTCAGTAATAGAGATAAGAGTGATGTCACTGTGACCTCACCTCCCCGGTCAGCAGGTAGATGATCTCAATGGTAAGATTTAATATCCTCTCCGTCATCTTGTTTCTCTCCTTGTCCATACTCAGTGTATCAGCAGGGGAACAAACGCTGAATTTTATTGAGTGATTACTCAGGAGGAGACATCAACAGAAAAGATCCTGTAAAGTAGCAAAATTAACAGGAAAAAAATCAACTGGATCAGTGACCACCGAATATGATGGTAATAAGGGTAAATCATGCAGAGGATATACTTCTACATCACTAAATTACTTGGTCACTTTGCTTGGAGTGACATATATTACATATAATAACATATATAACAGGGTAGGATTCCGTAATCACCGCTCTGTACTGCACCTGACAGCTGCTAATTCTATACAGGAAGAAATTGCTAATCCCAGGGAATCACAGAAGAACGAAGCAGAACTGCGCTGTGGGAGGGGCTGACAATTAGCACACAAAACGGCGAAGCTCGGATCCTAAAGTATTGAATACATCAAAGCATCACATGACAATTATTAAACATTCAATTAGCATATTTTACAGGAAGAGTTTCACCAACACAATATAAAATATAGGGGTTACCATGCATGCCCTAGATTACTACAGCGATGTCCCCATTACTGTAAAACTACAATTGCTGTTCTAATATCAGGGACTATCGATGATTAGCAACAATTCATAGTTATCCACTGTTAACAGATGGCTTTGGCGGAGATCAAATGGTTCTCTAACATCGATAGCACAAAGTCCAAAAACAAACGTAGCCTAGCGCCCGATGCCACCCCAGAAGTCCCTCCTCCTCCTCCTTTTGGCCCACTGCTGGGAAAAAGACCAGCAATGATCGATGGTAGGTGAAACAATCGATGTTTCTGCTGCCAGTGGTTTCCGACAATCGAGGTTAGGCACTAATGCAGGGCTGGGCAACACCGGCCCTCCAGATGTTGATGAACTACACATCCCAGCATGCCTTGCATCAGTTTCAGCATGGCCACATAGCAAAACTAATGCAAAGCATCCTGGGATGTGTAGTTTATTAACATCTGGAGGGCCGGTGTTGCCCAGCCCTGCACTAATGGTACCTGGGTCCTCCCACCATATCTAGTTACACAGGGGCACGTATGGATTACACAGGTTCTGGAGCTGATTATAAAAAAAATAGAGAGCCAGCCCCAGAACCTGTATAATCCATGTGTGTCCCTGTGTATAGAGATATTATAGAAACTCTATAAAAAAAAATGATATTATTATTATGGCAGAGTTATTACATCTTCCCGGGACAGTAATAATGGTAATAACAGTAATAATATGAGTAGGATAATGGGGTGTTTACCTGCTCCCTGTATCTGTGTCAGTAACAAAGATCCTGCAGTACACATGTGCCATTGTGCCCTTAACAGGAAATAGGGAGCAGAGCAATGCATCGTGGGAGTTGTAGTCCTGTATCTGGAACGTCAGAGAGCAATGTGCAGAGCTCACTGAGTTGACTGCTGGCGGCTACAGGAAAATGGCCGCCGCTGGTACCCATAGCCCTGCTGTCTGCTTGTTGTCATACAGAGATATTTCATTTCCATCCCTATCCATTCATTCAGGACAGGTATAGAAAGAAGGTGGGCTGGATAAATGATGCCTTCATGTCATCAAATGGTACAGCCTTCTGGGCTATTAAACATATGCAGCCCATAGTCAGGGTTGCCGACTTTCTTATTCTCCTCTCCGGGAGAAGCCCGGAGAGGAGAGTTTCAGCAGCCGCTCAGGGGGCGGGGCTTAAGTTTGACATAACTAAGCCCCGCCCTCATGCTGTTAAACCAGCTAATTCAGGGATCTCCGTTAAGGGGCGGGGCTAAAATGACGCGATTGTGTCATTTTAGCTCCGCCCCCTCCTCTGAGACCCGAGGATTGCGGCATTTTAATGCCGCGATCCGGGGGTCCCCCCTGAATCCGGGAGGGTTGCCCACCCTTCCGGGGGTTGGGAGGGGGACCCGATTTTCGGGAGGGTCAGCAACCCTGCCCATAGTTGCCTCCCCTCCTGCATTCTGCAGGAGATTCCCTGAAATAGCAGCAATCTCCATCTCTACCTCATTACTCTAGCAATCTCCCTTATGTCACCTAGCCTACATTACACTGTTACATCATAGTTACCTCCCCTCCTGCATTCTGCAGGAGACTCCCTTACATAGAAGCAATCTCCCTCTATCCCTGATTAGTTTAGCAATCTCCCCCATGTCACCTAGCCCACATTACACTGTTACAGCATAGTTACCTCCCCTCCTGCATTCTGCAGGAGATTCCCTGAAATAGCAGCAATCTCCCTCATTAGTCTAGCAATCTCCCTCATGTCACCTAGCCTACATTACACTGTTACTTCATAGTTGCCTCCCCTCCTGCATTCTGCAGGAGACTCCCTGACATAGCAGCAATCTCCCTCTCTCCCTCATTAGTCTAGCAATCTCCCTCATGTCACCTAGCCCACATTACACTGTTACATCATAGTTACCTCCCCTCCTGCATTCTGCAGGAGACTCCCTGACATAGCAGCAATCTCCCTCTCTCCCTCATTAGTCTAGCAATCTCCCTCATGTCACCTAGCCCACATTACACTGTTACATCATAGTTACCTCCCCTCCTGCATTCTGCAGGAGACTCCCTGACATAGCAGCAATCTCCCTCTCTCCCTCATTAGTCTAGCAATCTCCCTCATGTCACCTAGCCCACATTACACTGTTACATCATAGTTACCTCCCCTCCTGCATTCTGCAGGAGACTCCCTGACTTAGCAGCAATCTCCCTCTCTCCCTCATTAGTCTAGCAATCTCCCTCATGTCACCTAGCCCACATTACACTGTTACATCATAGTTACCTCCCCTCCTGCATTCTGCAGGAGACTCCCTGACATAGCAGCAATCTCCCTCTCTCCCTCATTAGTCTAGCAATCTCCCTCATGTCACCTAGCCCACATTACACTGTTACATCATAGTTACCTCCCCTCCTGCATTCTGCAGGAGACTCCCTGACATAGCAGCAATCTCCCTCTCTCCCTCATTAGTCTAGCAATCTCCCTCATGTCACCTAGCCCACATTACACTGTTACATCATAGTTACCTCCCCTCCTGCATTCTGCAGGAGACTCCCTGACTTAGCAGCAATCTCCCTCTCTCCCTCATTAGTCTAGCAATCTCCCTCATGTCACCTAGCCCACATTACACTGTTATATTTTTTTGGGAAAAAGGAATGAGAGACAAATACATTTACATTGAATCATCAGCACGATTTCCCAGCACTTTACCAAGTATAGTAGCTCTGGAGTAACTGCTTTGGGCTCATCTACATTTGGACATAAGTCATTATATAAAAGATTCCTCTCAGATGTAGCAGTACACACCCACGCTTCTAGGTGCCACGTTCACAGTCTCTTTTCACAATCTCTCCATATATGGAACTAGCCACGCCCTTTGGGTGGAGCATGACACGCACCCTCAATGGGGTGCTGTGCAAAATTCGACAACCAACTATAATCTCCCTGAAACTAGTTTTCAAAAGTAGGCAAGTATGCTGCAGCCCCCTCCCCAGCTATTGCAGAACTACATATCCCAGCATTCCCCAGCAAGCTTTGCTATTAGGGCATGATAATGGCAATGATGATTGTGGCAGAGCATACTGGGATATGTGGTTCTACCGGTTACAGCTTCGCACAAGGGTGCACTGCCCATTTATCGAGTGATAAATCGCCTTGTGATGATAAAATTGGATTGCGCAAGATCCGTGGTGTTCCAACCAATCAGCTCCCAACTGTCATTTCTCAAACATGACAGTTTGGATGTGATTGGCCAGAGCACCATTTATCATAAGCAACTAGTTTTATCACTTGTTGATACATTGAGCCCTGCGATCAGTTAGCCACTGCCCAGAGAGCATGACACCCACTAAAACAGGGGTGGGGAACCTCAGGCCCGGGGGCTGTATGCGGCCCCTGTAGCCGGTCTGAGTGGCCCTCCCACCTGCCTTGCAGCTTTGCAGGGTGTCAACTCCATGCGTAGTTGGATAGTAGGGGTATGAAAAAAATGGGGTGCATTTAACATGGGAGCCCAGATAATACACAGTACCGATTTTTTTCCCAATACAAATGGCCCTTGGCACAAAAAAGGTTCTCCACCCCTGGTGTAAAACATTAATAAAGCTTACCCCCCAAAAATTAGGCCAAGCATAGATCCATATGGGTGGCTACAGGAAGAGGAAGTGAGGGCAAGGCGGAGAAAGAGGTGGAGACTCTAATTCGAATCAGCTTTATTGGCCAGGTATACTTGCGTACACTAGGAATTTGTTTTCGGTTTGCTGTGCAGCAGCCAGGTGGGTAACAAGTAAACATACAGTATAGACAATATTAACAGGTATGAACATGTACAGTCATACAGAAAGTTATTCCGAGGGGACACCGTGTTAGATTATGTGCAGAGGGTTATGGTGTGACTAGACAGTGAGGTGTTCAGGAGATCACGTGTCAACAGGTGAACCGCTTGAGGGAAGAAACTTTTTAGGCTTCTGGTGGATCTGGTGGGAATAGCCCTTGCATAGGTACCAGGTATATCCAGGTGCTGCAGAATGTAGTTCTGTAGCACCTGGATATGCCCGGTACCTATGCAAGGGTCCTGTTTGTCGACTTCAGCTCGGCTTTCAACACAATCATCCCCAACATCCTCCACCCCAAACTACTCCGCCTAGGAGTCCCTGAAGCTACGTGTTCTTGGATTGTGGACTTTCTGAATGATAGAAAGCAAGTTGTAAGAGTGGGGGAATTCACCTCCCAAGTGCGGTCCATCAGCACAGAACCTAAGCGAGCAGTAGGTTAGTTAGTGAACAACGATTGGACAGAGTTACGGAGTGGCGGAGACGTCAGCTCTCGGACATGTTCTGTGCAGCACTCAACCGCCAGCAGCACCTTCTTATCCGCTGATTGCAGCCAGGAGAGGGCAATACAGAAGGAACCCAACACATTGGACATCAGTAATAGAGTAGGACAGGTTACCGTTGTATATATTGCATTGGCGGTAAGACATCGGTAATACGTTGGACACGCTACCATTATATTCGGGCCCTATACTGTGGTACAGTGGCACAGAACGGCCAATACATGTTAGCATTAGCCAGATTGGGCGAGCATCTCTGGATCTGCCATTACACCAGAGTGGCCGCACGCATGGCGTAACAGGTGCGGCGATGCCCGTCTTCTGCCTGCCACTGCACAACCCAGGTACCAGCTCCTTACCTGACTTGGGCACAGATGCGACGCAGTGGATTCACATGCATACCAGGCCAATGATGGAGGGACTTGGAAGAATTGTGGACCCAATGTACCTGCAGCCCTTGGCACTGTTCCACCATGACATGCCGTACTGATGCTTGGCCTAAATTGGGGACCCAGATGACGGGAGAGTCTGAAGGCATCCACTATATCAGTAAGGAGGATTAGGACGCACCGACTGAGCGAAGGAACCATGTAACCATTGATCCAAACCAGCGCTACAGCATGGCTCTGTGACCGGATAGCATGTGTGGGTAACAGAGAGGATCATGGGTAATACAATGGTGACACCACTGAAGATGGGGACTGTCTGTGTTGGCTGACCAGTCTTGTGCAGAGGGCCCAGTTGGGCTTGGCATGTATTGGTCATGGCGGTCAGAAATCCCCTTATTTAACACCTCCGATTACTTTAGGGCAGGCATGTCCAAACTATGGCCCTCCAGCTGTTGTGAAACTACAAGTCCCATCATGCCTTGTTAAAGTTACAGTTTTGCTATTAGGGAATGCTAAATCTATGGCAAGGCATGCTGGGATGTGTAGTTTCACACCAGCTGGAGGGCCATAATGGTTAAGAAATAACAAAGCCATTAATAATTGCACAATATGTGATAACTAGAGACAGGATTATATGCATTTGCATATTTTGCCCATTCTCACTGGTTATTGCATATTTTAGGCCCCGCCCTCTTCCCACCCGCGAGTGACAGCACTGCTTTGCCTTGTTGCTGCTGGCCAGGTAGAGGTAGAGTGTGCAGGCTGGGGCAATATGTACGCAGTGTGGGGAACCTTGGATGTGCACTACGTCTGATACTGCTCTAGGCTGCCAATCCATGGTGATAAAAGTCAGTCGGGGCGGATGCCATTACGGAGCTCCTGAACCTATGCCTGCTTCTGGCCTGGGACTTTACACCAAGAGACAGACTTCTACAGCAGAGGAGGCGGGCGGAAGGGTTGTGACATCACGCGGCGCGGAGAAAATGCCGCGTCACAGTGAGTATGCGGCGCAGGGAGGAAGCCTTCCACTGCGCCGCCCTCACGCGCTATGCTGACATTTGATCCATCAGCGCTGGAGATGAGGCTCTGTGCAGTTGATGCAAGAAGAGCTTTGGACGCTGCAGTATACTGTAGCAGCCAGCATACTGACATCTGCAGATGCTGTGGGCCTATTTTTGAGGTTTATTTGAAACCAATTGTATGCTGATTTTTAAATAAATAAGTTCAAATTTTACTTTTCTTATTATTTAATGTAGCATATTTTAACACTTTTCATGCATATTTCAAGCTTTTTTTGTTGCATATAATCCTGTCTCTAGTGATAACATTCCTGTTTTGTAATCGTTTTTGCATAATACGGGGTAAGGGAGACTTTTCCCCCACAAAGCCAAATCCAGTGACACTAAAAGGGTATTTTAGTTGCATTCAAGTGGCGGCATTAAGAGTACAATGTTAAAAAAATATAATTTTTTAAATCCAAATTTTTAAAACTTGTAAAATGTAAACATGTAACTTGTAAAATTATATACATCTTAGGCCAAACATAAAATTATATCTGTTACCAACCAGAGAATTTTTTTTAAAATAAACACCTAACATTTCCACAATCTCAAAAGAAATGTTGGGCACAAATCTCAGACCCCAGCTTTGTTTTGCAACAAATTACTAATATATATAAATGTGCCTTACACTGAAAACTGAGACCAGAGATTTCTTTTGACACCCTGAAAAGTCTACATTTCAGGAATATTGTTCTGATTTAGCAACCAAAAAAGTCAAAGTCGGACCACCAAACATGGATTATCCAAACATCTGAACACAGGTCTTTAGAAACATGTTAAATAGCACCCACACATTCCTACACTGTGAAATTTTTTATTAAAAATCAACACCTTGCCATATTTTGACACATACAATAATGACATTTTCAGGAAGCAATACATAACATAAAATAACAATATTTCATGATAACCATATTTGATATTAAACTTCCTTGAATGTGAACAAGCCGATGTTTTAGAAACTGGCACTTCTGGGGAAAACATTTCCTACACTCAGAACTTGAAAACGGCTTCTCACTCGTGAACTTTATGATGCTAGATTAGATTTAACTGTGAAAGACTCAGGGCGTGAAAGGGCATTTTACTCCGTTCTAAACATTAAATTTCTGGCAAGTCCAGACTTCTGTGTCAATCTCACATCATCCCATTATCAGGATGTGCTAATGGCTTTATTACCTGCATGAACTTTCTGATGCCTAGTGAGATCAGTTTTCTGTGTAAAACATTTCTTACACTCAGAACAACTAAAAGGCTTCTCACCAGTGTGAGTTCTCTGATGCTTACGAAGATCTGACTTCTGTGTAAAATATTTACCACACTCGGAACATGGATACGGCCTCTCGCCTGTGTGAGTCCTCTGATGTAGAACAAGATTTGATTTCTGTGTAAAACGTTTCCCACACTCAGAACACGGAAAAGGTTTCTCACCTGTGTGTGTTCTCTGATGTTTAACAAGATTTGACTGAATTGTAAAACATTTCCCACACTCAGAGCATGGAAACAGCTTCTCACCTGTGTGTATTTGGTGGTGTTTAACAAGAGATGATTTACGGATAAAATATTTAGGGCAATCGGGGCACTGAAACTTCTTTTCTTCCTTGTGAATGCACTGATGATCTATTAGACTTGATTTCCATGTAAAACATTGACCACACTCAAAACACAGAAACGGCTTTTCACCTGTGTGTACTCTCTGATGTCGGATAAGATTGGATTTAAATGTGAAAGATTTCCCACACTCAGAGCATGAAAATGGTGTCACACCCGAATGGATTTTTTTATGATTAATAAGATTTGATTTCTGTTTAAAACATTTTCCACACTCGGAACATGGAAACGCCCTCTCCCCTGAGTGACTTTTCTGATGTATTACAAGAACTTCTTTTCGTGTAAAACATTTCCCACACTCAGAACATGGAAACGGCTTCTCACCGGTGTGCATTCGGTAGTGTTTAACAAGAGTGGTTTTACGGATAAAACATTTAGGGCAATCAGGACATCGGAACTTCTTTTCTTCCTTGTGAGTGCTCTGATGATCAATCAGACTTGATTCCCACCTAAAACATTGTCCGCATTCAGAACAGGAGAGCCGTTTCTCCCCTGTGTGAACTCTTTGATGACGGATAAGATTGGATTTAAACGTGAAATACTTCCCACACTCAGAGCATGAAAAAGGCGTCTCACCCGTGTGGATCCTTTGATGATTAAGAAGATGTGATTTCTGTTTCCCACTCTCTGCGGATGAAAATGATGTCTCCCCTGGGTGGATTCTTTGGTGACTAATAAGATTTGATTTCTGTGTAAAACATTTCCCGCACTCAGAACAGGAAAAGGGCTTCTCACCCTTGTGGATTCTCTGGTGAACACCAAGATCTGACTTCTGTGTAAAACATTTACCACAGTCAGGACACGAATACGGCCTTTCACTTTTGTGAGTTCCCTGATGTCTAATGAGATTCGCTTTCTTTGTAAAACATTTTCCACACTCAGAACATGGAAATGGTTTCTCCCCTGTGTGAGTTCTCTGATGGGCTATAAGATTTGCTTTCTTTGTAAAACATTTCCCACACTCAGAGCATGAAAACAGCCTATCATCTGTGTGATTGTTACCAAGTGTAACAGCATCTTCATTATCAGAACGTCCTCCATGATTAGAGGGGCTGGATGATATATCCACTTTCTGAGGTACTGGATTTATATTTGGGGTAATGGGGTTTTCTCCTGCAGAATCTTGTTTGATGATACAACCAGGAGATAACATGCGTGGTCCCACTGAGGTATTACTGCTGTTCAGTCCATCTGTCAGATAAATACATGTGATTATACATTTGGTGAGATAATGGGGATGTATTGCAGAGCTGAGAATTTAGGAAGCAGTTATTTCCATACCACATGTGTGTCAGCTGCATTGGTATCGGCGGCCATGTTCTAATAGACATTCTGAGCACCTATAAAGCTGCTTTAATGTTTCATGGTGAAACGAATGTGAGGCCTATATTGTATGGTTTAAGTAAAGCCAAAGCTAATGGGAGTCTGTATAAGGAGACTGGTCAGATCTCTGGTCTGGTAACACACAGTGACATGATGTGAGGGGAGAGCAGGAGTATAACAGGGGCTGATGATACTGATGTAAGAGATACACCAGAGAGTGTGGGGAGGAGACTGGTCAGATCTCTGGGCTGGTAACACAGTGACATGATGTGAGGGGAGAGCAGGAGTATAATAGATGCTGATGGTTCCTGATGTATGAGATACACCAGAGAGTGCGGGGAGGAGACTGGTCAGATCTCTGAGCTGGTAACACACAGTGACATGATGTGAGGGGGAGAGCAGGAGTATAATGGGCTGATGGCTCCTGATGTAGGAGATACACCAGAGAGTGCGGGGAGGAGACTGGTCAGATCTCTGGGCTGGTAACACACAGTGACATGATGTGAGGGGAGAGCAGGAGTATAATAGGTGCTGATGGCTTCTGATGTATGAGATACAACAGAGAGTGCGGGAGGAGACTGGTCAGATCTCTGGGCTGGTAACACACAGTGACATGATGTGAGGGGAGAGCAGGAGTATAATAGGGGCTGTTGGCTCATGATGTATGAGATACACCAGAGAGTGCGGGGAGGAGACTGATCAGATCTCTGGGCTGGTAACACAGTGACATGATGTGAGGGGAGAGCAGGAGTATAATAGGGGCTGATGGCACCTGATGTATGAGATACACCAGAGAGTGTGGGAGGAGACTGGTCAGATCTCTGGGCTGGTAACACACAGTGACATGATGTGAGGGGGAGAGCAGGAGTATAATAGGGGCTGATGGTTCCTGATGTATGAGATACACCAGAGAGTGCAGGGAGGAGACTGGTCAGATCTCTGGGCTGGTAACACACAGTGACATGATGTGAGGGGGAGAGCAGGAGTATAATAGGTGCTGATGGCTCCTGATGTATTTGATACACCAAAGAGTGCAGGGAGGAGACTGGTCAGATCTCTGAGCTGGTAACACAGTGACATGATGTGAGGGGGAGAGCAGGAGTATAATAGGGGCTGATGGCTCCTGATGTATGAGATACACCAGAGAGTGCAGGGAGGAGACTGGTCAGATCTCTGGGCTGGTAACACACAGTGACATGATGTGAGGGGGAGAGCAGGAGTATAATAGGGGCTGATGGCTCCTGATGTATGAGATAACCAGAGAGTGTGGGGAGGAGACTGGTCAGATCTATGGGCTGGTAACACATAGTGACATGATGTGAGGGGAGAGCAGGAGTATAATAGGGGCCGATGGCTCCTGATGTATGAGATACACCAGAGAGTGCAGGGAGGAGACTGGTCAGATCTCTGGGCTGGTAACACACAGTAACATGATGTGAGGGGGAGAGCAGGAGTATAATAGGGGCTGATGGCTCCTGATGTATAAGATACACCAGAGAGTGCCGGGAGGAGACTGGTCAGATCTCTGGGCTGGTAACACACAGTGACATGATGTGAGGGGAGATCAGGAGTATAATAGGGGCTGATGGCTCCTGATGTATGAGATACACCAGAGAGTGCGGGGAGGAGACCGGTCAGATCTCTGGGCTGGTAACACACAGTGACATGATGTGAGGGGGAGAGCAGGAGTATAATAGGGGCTGATGGCTCCTGATGTATGAGATACACCAGAGAGTGCGGGGAGGAGACTGGTCAGATCTATGGCTTGGTAACACACAGTGACATGATGTGAGGGGAGAGCAGGAGTATAATAGGGACTGATGGCTCCTGATGTATGAGATACACCAGAGAGTGCGGGGAGGAGACTGGTCAGATCTCTGAGCTGGTAACACACAGTGACATGATGTGAGGGGGAGAGCAGGAGTATAATAGGGGCTGATGGCTCCTGATGTATGAGATACACTAGAGAGTGCGGGGAGGAGACTGGTCAGATCTCTGGGCTGGTAACACACAGTGACATGATGTGAGGGGAGAGCAGGAGTATAATAGGGGCTGATGGCTCCTGATGTATGAGATAACCAGAGAGTGTGGGGAGGAGACTGGTCAGATCTCTGGGCTGGTAACACACATTGGCCCTTATTCTGGTTGGTGCGTATATTTCCTCTCTCTTATCGTACGTAAAAACGCCCACCGGTCCTCCGCATTCGGACGGTCTCACTCTTTAAGAAGAGGGCGTGTTTACGGACGACATCCAAACCATGCGTGTGCGGTGGACACGCACATATTCTGCACGGTCTTACAGCGTATGCACGGTCTTACCGCATCAGGACGGACGGGAACCTGCCCGTACGCACCGATGCGGTGTATTTACGCACAAATCACCACCACTCTTATCT
>NC_139222.1:8965656-9078156 GCF_055691185.1 Crinia signifera | reverse complement strand
GGTTGGGTAAGTGGAGGATGGGGATACTGAGGTGGGATATATTAAGGTTTAGTTTATGGAGGTTGAGTATGTGGAGATTCAGGTGGGATATATTAAGGTTGGGTTTGTGGAGGTTGAGTATGTGGAGAATGGCTAGATTCAGGTAGGGTATATTGAGGTTGGATAGATTCAGGTAGGGTATATTGAGGTTGTGGAGGTTGGATAGAGTCAGGTGGGGTATATTAAGGTTGTGGAGGTTGGCTAGATTCAGGTTGGGTATGAGGTTAGGTATGTGGAGGATGGGTATACTGAGGTGTGATATATTGAGGTTGGGGTTTGTGGAGGTTGGCTAGATTCGGGCGGGGTATATACATTGGCTTTGTGGAGGTTGGGTAAGTGGAGGATGGGGATACTGAGGTGGGATATATTGAGGTTGGGGTTGTGGAGGTTGGATATATTCAGGTGGGATATATTGACGTTGGCTTTGTGGAGGTTGGGGATATATTAAGGTTTAGTTTATGGAGGTTGAGTATGTGGAGATCCAGGTGGGGTATATTGAGTTGGGATGCGGTCATTTGGTCGAATGCATTATGGTCGAATGTCATTACATCGAATCCATTAGGTCGAATTGCTAAAAGGTCGACATGATTCTAGGTCGACATGGGAAAAGGTCGAAATGATTCTAGGTCGAAAGGTCATTAGTTCGACAGGTCATTAGGTCGACAAGGTCATTAGTTCGACATTGTCTAGGTCGACATTCACAAAGTCGACATGGGGTTTTTCACTGTTTTTTGAGCCGACATGTGCTGACAGGCGGTATTTCATGCCCTACCATCCACTAGGGCGTGGTGGGAGAATAAAATAGTGTGCCGAGCGTAGCGAGGCACCGTGCCCGACGCATAGCGAGCGCAGCGAGCGATGCGAGGGGATGCAGTGCACTTTAAACTGTGTCCATGTCGACTGTGTTGACATTCAGGTAAAAAAACAGTGAAAAACCCCATGTCGACTTTGTGAATGTCGACCTAGACAATGTCGAACTAATGACCTTTTCGACCTAATGACCTGTCGAACTAATGACCTTTCGACCTAGAATCATTTAGACCTTTTCCCATGTCGACCTAGAATCATGTCAACCTTTTAGCAATTCGACCTAATGGATTCGATGTAATGACATTCGACCATAATGCATTCGACCAAACGATCCCAACCCATTGAGTTTGGGTATGTTCGTAGTAGGAAGGCCCATAGTGTGGATAGGGTTGAGGGATGTCTGGAGGTGGGTGCTGAGGTGGAGGTGTATGCACAGTTTGGAACATTCTGTCAAATAATGACATCTGGAATTCCTGCATTTCCCTCTGACGTGCCATTAGGAATTCCTGCATTTCCCTCTGACGTGCCATTAGGAATTCCTGCATTTCCCTCTGGCATTCTCTTGCATCCATATTCATCTGGGCCATAAATGTATTGTCCATGTCTTGCTGTGCCTTCAATAATCGCTCTAGACGGGCCTCATCTCGCTCAGCCATGGCAGCGTCCAACTGCTCTAATTTCTCAGCCAGGACACTCGTCACGATTCTAGCAGCTTGTTCCGTACTGTTTGGACGGCATCTCCTTGCCGGAACAGTATATACTGTAGACCAAAAAAAAAAAAAAGTTTAAAAAATGCCAGATAAGCTTACTGGTGTGGTAAATGCTGTGTGGCCAAATACGGTGGCACACTGCTCCCTCCACTCCATACAGGGAGCACCACTTCGATTTCGGATATGGACCCTATTAAAATTCCTTTTAAGGGCCTTCAATTTATTTATTACCTGCTGTGAGGTACGCTGGAAACCAGAGGCTACAAGCATCCTAGCTATGTTTGGAGAGTAGCCTACAAGGACCTATTATCCACAGAGAAACATTCTGGAATTTTAAATGGAGATCCGCACTATTTATTCCACCAGGTTTTTAATATCTCCTGTGCTGGTCCACCTCAGCAATGTTTCTATTTCTTTTTTAAGTCTTTGGAATTTTTTCTATTCTATCTATCTATCCCTTCTTATGTAGAATTCATAATATTCTTTCCAAATGTAGTGGACAATTGTTCCACGAATATTATGAGGAACAAAGAAACCTTTATGTGTTTCATTACATTTTTTCTTAGAGTGTGTAGGGTATGCCTAACCCTATATCTTGTGTCTATAAAATATACCTTTATATGAGTGTACCCACCTTATCCTGTGTAAAGCCTGGTGCGTTCTGTTTAATCTCAGGTCATCTGTGGTGTGATAAAGATACCTTTATATGAGTGTTTCTTCCATACTTAGTGCGAGTATGGTACATTGCTTATTGGTCCACATGTTCAGGGATTAAAAGAATAATTTAAAATTAACCACACACATCAAGGCTGTATAACCGATCCCTCTTTTGCTGAAGATCTGCACATGAATGGGCATTTTTCATTTAATGGAACCATCTGTATGAGATGAAAAAAAAATGAAGGGCCTCATATCCTCGAATCATTGTACCCAAAAGCAAGATCTTTCATATCCAATCCATCAGCCATCGATAAACAGAATCCACGCCAATCCAAAAATGGTAGTATACATTTTTATTTTTTTTATTATCCTGTACCCTTTTTCTCCTTTCTGGCATTTGTATCAATACCCAAAATCTCTTTGTCCAGGGATCCTTGGGTGGAGTGGCGAAAGTCAGTACCCAGTTTCCGATGGGAGGTCTCTGTCCCATCTGGAAGTCTAAACTGCGCATGAACCAGAAAAAACTACACAGCGGACGTGCGGTTTACACAAAGCAAAAACCCCTCTTTGTTCATTGGTGCTCTTGGTTTAAAATAAACAGTGTTGTGAGGCTTAATATCAACAGCGCTCGCCAGAGGGGACTATATTATTAAATAAATACAAACTAACCGTACCCGACAAATGAAAATGTTATTTTAGTACAAAACCCAGAGTCACGTTGATAAATGGGGGCATAAGTAGTCTCCATCTCTGGTGCCCTAAATCTCATCTGTGTTACCCTCTTCATCATATTTAACATAGACCAGTAACCAACGTTAAGTACATCATCTGGAGTCACTACGACAGAAAGAAATGAAGATGAAAAGGTCTGGTCATCTGCTGTGATACAATGTACAGGAGATAGTCAATAAGAAGTTATTGTTTTCTCGTAAATGGCTTCAAAATCTTTCTTCCTCTTCAATATCTCTGCAAGAAGCCCCAGTTTTACATGGACCAGTAATGTTGTAGACTTCAACAAAGTGGCGGACACAAGTAAAGAGCGGCTTTTTCTGTTTAACTGTAATCCAGTTTACTGTTCTTTGTGTAGCCCTCGGCTTCTCAACATCCAAAATCCAAGCACCTGACTGACGGAAGCAGGGCTGAGAGGCCAGGAAGTCTGCATGGTAATAAGCATACCCCCTCCTAGAAAATGAGGGCACCATTCTACCAAGTCTGTATAAAGGCATTTCCCCCTTAATGCTGCTGGGGAAGCACTGGTGAGATCGTAAGGCCCATTCAGCACAGAGGAGACCTTTCACAGACAACGATTCCCGATAACCTGTAATCAGTGCGCAGCATCAGACCTGTGGCTAGGCCCTTTGTTCCTGGAACTGCCCATAGGCTTCTGACATTATGCGTTATACCTGTGCTATGCCTTTGTTGCTGCTGTTATCACGTACACTAATGGCATTCTACGGACCAGGAGACATAATGCTAATATCATCTATTTAAACAGCACGGAAAACATGTTCGCTAAGCGAGTTTCCACGATACCCATGGCAATCCAAGTTTCGTTTAGTATTGAACAATTAACTTCAGCAACGAGCAGTTTTTGATAACCGCACTACGGTGACAAGGACTCTATAGGAATGCACAGTTTGCTCCTGACACTGCTTTTGCTAGGGCGGGTGCTATATACTGGAGATGCCGAAGTAGCGTGGCTTTCTATCTTCTTCAGTAATCTGTGTTTTGCGACTCTCTTTCTCACTTCTTCCCTTCTCTTCTTTTCAATTTGCACTTGTTCCTGTTTGGACAGGTTTTTTATCTTCTCTTGCACTCTACTTCGACTTTTCCTCGCCTCCTTCATATGCTTCATCTTGTGTTCTTCATAATTTCCCTCCTTTTTTAGCTTTTCTCGTCTCTTTTTCTGGCGTTCCGCTGCGGTCAATGCCGTTCTTCTGCTTCCTACAGTTATATCACTGGATTATGATGCTTGTATAACAGAATAGTAAAACTTGGTCTACAGAAACCTAATCAACCTAAAGGGCCAGATGTATCAAGCTTCAAAAAGTGGTAAAGTGGAGAGTGATAAACAACCAGCTCCTACCTGTCATTTTTAGGAGCTGATTGGCTGGCTGTTTATCACTCTCCATTTTATCACTTTTTGAAGCTTGATACATCGGGTATCTGCTCTTGTTATTCAAAGTCACATGAGCTGTTTGGTTGGAACTAATCAGCTCCTGTGATTTTTAAAGCCTTTAAATTGTACAGTTAGCAGCTGATTGGTTGATACCTCATCGCTCTCCACTATCTCTTTCCAAGATGGCATGCATATCTCGATAAATGTCTAGTTAGTGCCAAGGAAATTTACAAAAAAATTAAGACTGGGCAAAATAAATTTGTCACCGCTGTTACACATATTATGTGACTCATGTTACAGTGCGTTTTACATTACACTACAGTATGTACCGTATAGCAGGTTTAGTAGCGGCAATACAGTGGAGGCACTGAGCTGTTTGCATTGAGCTCAATGGGACTGAACTGAGTGAGCAATGCTGGGGGCGCTGAACTGAAGCTCACGGTGTGAAATGCTCTGCGAGTGTCTCTTCTGCAAAAATGTTATTTTTTTTTTTTCTTTACTACGATAAGGCATTTTGGTGTCCAATTTAGGGTAATGCTATATAGTAGCGAACAATACTGTAACTGTAGAATTGACAGTATTGAGAGAGTTCAGCAGGAAAGCTACACTGAGTAAAATACTTTCTGAGCATCTCTTCTGCAAAACTTTAAAATTAATTATAAAAATAATTACTGTATACTGTAGTGATGATTAAATAAAAAAGATTTGCAGCTGCCATTGTGCCATAACCCGGATTCGAACCCAGGGTGCTGGCAATATAAAGTATTGCCTTAACTACTATGCCACATACTGTACACCATCCCTAGGTTGAAGCTGCTAGAAAAAAGGGACCTGTTTTTACTGTACTCTGCACTGGGCCACTTGGTACAGTACCTAGACATTATATTCTGTAGTGCCATATCCATCCGTGGCTAATCAGTACTGTACTGTAGTTTTCATTAGTGAAGCAATCACCACCAAGCAGTGTAATTACATACTTTGGATCCTCTTACAACTTAGTGTGCATTAACGTGCAATTCTGATTGCGTGACTATGATACATGGTGAGCGCGACCGCACCAACATCTATAGGAGATACACCAGAGAGTACAGGGAGGAGACTGGTCAGATCTCTGGGCTGGTAACACACAGTGACATGATGTGAGGGGGAGAGCAGGAGTATAATAGGGGCTGATGGTTCCTGATGTATGAGATACACCAGAGAGTGTGGGGTGGAGACTGGTCAGATCCCTGGGCTGGTAACACACAGTGACATCATGTGAGGGGGAGAGCAGGAGTATAATAGAGGCTGACGGCTCCTGATGTATGAGATACACCAGAGAGTGTGGGGAGGAGACTGGTCAGATCTCTGGGCTAGTAACACACAGTGACATGACGTGAGGGGGAGAGCAGGAGTATAATAGGGGCTGATGGCTCCTGATGTATGAGAAACACCAGAGTGCAGGGAGGAGACTGGTCAGATCTCTGGGCTGGTAACACACAGTGACATGATGTGAGGGGGAGAGCAGGAGTATAATAGGGGCTGATGGCTCCAGATGTATAAGATACACCAGAGAGTGCGGGGAGGTGACTGGTCAGATCTCTGGGCTGGTAACACACAGTGACATGATGTGAGGGGGAGAGCAGGAGTATAATAGGGGCTGATGGCTCCAGATGTATGAGATACACCAGAGAGTGCAGGGAGGAGACTGGTCAGATCTCTGGGCTGGTAACACACAGTGACATGATGTGAGGGGGAGAGCAGGAGTATAATAGGGGCTGATGGCTCCTGATATATGAGATACACCAGAGAGTGCAGGGAGGAGACTGGTCAGATCTCTGGGCTGGTAACACACAGTGACATGATGTGAGGGGAGAGCAGGAGTATAATAGGGGCTGATGGCTCCAGATGTATGACATACACCAGAGAGTGCGGGGAGGAGACTGGTCAGATCTCTGGGCTGGTAACACACAGTGACATGATGTGAGGGGGAGAGCAGGAGTATAATAGGGGCTGATGGCTCCAGATGTATGAGAAACACCAGAGTGCAGGGAGGAGACTGGTCAGATCTCTGGGCTGGTAACACACAGTGACATGATGTGAGGGGGAGAGCAGGAGTATAATAGGGGCTGATGGCTCCAGATGTATGAGATACACCAGAGAGTGCGGGGAGGTGACTGGTCAGATCTCTGGGCTGGTAACACACAGTGACATGATGTGAGGGGAGAGCAGGAGTATAATAGGGGCTGATGGCTCCAGATGTATGACATACACCAGAGAGTGCGGGGAGGAGACTGGTCAGATCTCTGGGCTGGTAACACACAGTGACATGATGTGAGGGGGAGAGCAGGAGTATAATAGGGGCTGATGGCTCCTGAGATAAGAGATTAGGGCAGTGACAGAACAAGGAGAATATGTGACTCTGTACTTAGTGATTATTACTCACCTGTGCTGATACCTGTAGGGATTTCCTCCTCCTTACACTGCTGATCACCCCTCACATACGTCTCCTCTTCCTTTTTTATATCTTCGACTTTAATAATAATTAGATCTTTCTCCTAAAAAGCAAGTATCACAATGTAATAAATCCTGAGTTACAGATCAGAGATCATACAGACGAATACCAGTGTATAATAATATCAGACCCACACAGCTTCTTGTACATGCCATATAGTCCTTCTGGTATTTTAAAAATGACGAGGAATGTACGAAGTCCCCAATACCCAAATAATCCATAAGCAATAACCACTAAAATACAGGATTTCAATGTGTCAAATTATAAACAGGATTGTTGTTACTTGCCAGTTACATCTCTCTCTCTGGCTTCATCTGGGTGACACTTCGTTACACATGGGGTTACAGTGTGATAGATAATTAGCCAGTTAAGTACTGAAGCCTCTATCTCAGGGGTGGGCAATAAGCGGCCCTCCAACTGTTGATGAACTACACATCCCAGCATGCCTTGCATCAGTTTCAGCATCGCCAAATAGTTAAATTAATGCAAGCCATGCTGGGATATGTAGTTCATCAACAGTTGGAGGGCCACTTATTGCTACACCAATACCAGTATCTATTGCAACTGGTATTTCCATATGTAGTGTTCATTCCAGCAACCGCCATATTTGAAAACCCATGCAGTTCCTCTTCCCTGCCTGGGGTGTCGCTGTCTGCTGTGGTGTTTTTAGCACAGGTCTGGTTTGCATATTAGTGCTGATATACAGACCACACTGTGCTAGAACCTCTACAGCAGACAGTAACACCCCAGGCAGGAAAGAGGAACTGCATGGGTTTTCAAACATTGCGGGTGCTAGAATGAACACTAATATGGGACTCCCATCCGGATAGTAATTAGGGCCTACACTACATAGCTTCCAAGATCGTACGGTACTGGGCATGTCCAGTGTGTTGTGGCTGTAAGTACAAATATTGGTGAAAAAAGAGTAACCAGGTTCCTATAGGTGCGTCAGTTAACGGAAAGTCTGTACTACAACACCATTTTCCTATTGGTATGGGTCAAAGGGTCGACTATTTACTTTTTCTTATATAGCGCAGCAGATTCCATTGCTCTTAAGTGCATCAGAGGGTTATGTGAGGTATATAAATATGATAGGCTTGCCTAAGAGGTGAGTTTTCAGGGAACGCTGGAAAATTTGGAGGCTGGCGGAGAGTCTTATTGTGCATGGAAGGGCATTCCATAGGGTGGGAGCAGCCTGATGAAAGTCCTGTAATAGTGAATGGGAGCTAGTGATCTGTGCAAAAGAGAGACGCAGATCTTGTGCAGAGTGGAGTGGTCGAGATGGGAGATATTTTGTGATAAGTAGAGAGATATATGCTGGTGCAGTATGGGTAATAGCTTTATATGCGAGTAGAAGTGTTTTATATTGAATACGGTAAGATACAGGCAACCACTGGAGGGACTGGCAGAGCGGATCAGCAGATGATGAGCGTCTTGCTAGGAAGATCAGCCTCGCAGCAGCATTTAGAATGGATTGCAGTGGTGAGAGTCTGTTCTCGGGAAGACCAGTTAGGAGACTACTGCAATAATCAATGCGGGATATAATGGGCAGTATTCAATGTAATACTTTTCAATTCAGTGCAGGTTTTTGTGATATCCAGGCTTTAACACAGGTGACTTAATTAGTACCTGAGTGATTCTGATTAATCCATCTGTGCTGAAGCCTGGATATCACTAAAACCTGCACTGTTGGTTTGCCTTGAGGACCGTGGTCGGGAATGCCTGATCTAGAAGAATAAAGTACTGAGTAATGGCCTTTAGCTGTCACCAGATCATTCACCACTTTAGTCAGTGCTGTCTCAGTGGAGTGTTGGGAACGAAAGCCTGACTGAAGCGGGTCTAATAGGGTGTGAGAGTTAAGAAAGTGTGTGAGGCGAGAGTAGACATGTCTCTCGAGTAGCTTGGAGAGGCATGGGAGCTGAGAGATACTGTAGGACGATAGAGAGTTAGGGTCAGAATTGTGTTATTCTCCCTCCACACCATATGGTAAGGTATGAAGTACCGCCTGTTTCGGGAAAACAAATGTGAAAAACTCATGTCAACCGTTTCACTGTTGACCTTCCTATTGTTGACCTAATGCTTGTGTTGACCTTCGGACCCTGTCGAACCTTAGCTATGTCTACCTATTTCATGTATCGACCTCAGCAAAATGACACCAGCAACTGTTTTTCTACGCTTTCCAGCCTTTTCTCCCATACACTACAAGAGAAATGTTGGGCAGACACATCTTTAGGAGTTTAGTCTTAGTATCTGACGGCATTGTGGCTCCTAGATATGAGGAAGAGGCTCTAAAAATTGTCAATATGTGCGAGTGTCTAATATATTATAGCCATAGCGTGTTATAGCATTGTACTTATCCCATAATGTGTCCACTTATTAGTTTCCATTTCAAATGATTGCACCCTCTACAATGTTGCAATATACTGGGTTGCCTGCAACAATTGTAGTGATTATTCTCATTTTATCTCTTACATTATTGTTCATTCATTATGTCCTAATTATGTCCTAACTGCATTTTTGCTTTTTTGCACCTTAAGGATTTCCCATCTCAGCAATCTAGCACCTTAACCTGCTAATCATTCCGGATAGTCCCTTCCCCCATCCCCTTCCTACTTCAGGATTGGCTGGAGATCATTTAAATAATGACCAGCCCACTACACCTGTACTCCGATTGAGAAAGCAAGACGTGAAACGTACGTCTCGGAGCATAGGTTCCCGCTGTGCACGAGCGGGCACCTTTCTATCCCACTTGCCTCCCCCATTACTAACATTGTGATCCCGACAGCATTTTATTCTATTTAATTATACCGGCATTTAAATCTACACCAGCAGTGGACTTCTCTCCTTTCCCCCACAAGCGGCTTTCTCAGCCTCACGCTGTGGGAGAGCGATCAGAGTACCCGGCGCAGATCCTGCAGAGACACCGACGCCGGCAGAACTTGGCATAACTCTATCACATCTGCCAGTACACCCGGCGTCTGGCTTACAGCGCATACAAACCAGAACAGCCACGCATCACTATTGACGGCTGTCTCTAAACATCAAAGAGCTTTTTCATCACTTGTCACGCTGAACACCCGGGGTAAGCGTCCTGAATCTGCAGAGACACCAGTGCCGGCTGCATCTACTACCTCTGACTTACTATTGACACAGACCTTTGACATCCAGAGCCCTTACATGCAGATGCACGCATCCACACCAAGCAATATCGCCTGATTGAGGTTATCGTTAAGTCTTGGTCCGTAAGTTTGGCAGCCACTGCGGCACTTACATACAACTGTCTTTGCTATTATTGCGTTGGATCTCCCCTCCTTGCTGTATTGTGTTACACTGTTTATTGTATTACTAATATTGAGAAATTATTCTTCAGATTATCAGGTATTTGTCCAAAGGCTTCTTTTATAGGAAATCTTATCCTCTGGTGATAATAGCCCAGCGACGAAAACTGTAACAGTGATATTCATTATCTGCCGCCAATAGGGTTTACATACAACTGTCTCTGCTGTTATTTCGTTGGATTTCCCCTCCCTCCTTTATTGTGTTACACTGTTCAGTGTGCTATTATATTGGGGAATCATTTTTCAGATGTTCAGTTATTTGCCCTGCCGCTAATAGGGTTTACCACTGATATTTAGAACACTGCTGTGTATTTCCACATCAATTGCTGGCTACCGCTAAAGAAGGGATCTCAAAATTGCTGCTACTCACTAATTAATACTTTATTTTCTACAACTCTAATTCTTTCCCTATAACGGCATTCTAGTGGTGTACTTTTGGACCTATGTTGCTACCCCTGCAATGTCAATCATAGACAACAGGGTTCTAACTGGGGACATTTGAGGACCGCATGCCAAGGCGCACTTTAAAATCTTTCCTATATATCTCACTACCAGAGTGTCATCGCTCACCCATTGTTCACTACAGCAATTACTGCACACAATGGGCAGCAGCATACACTAGGGAAACATAGTGATTGATTTTTCTACCTATCTACTACTCCTACTAACTTTGGTTCTCTCATTTCCAGAGGTGCCTATTTTGACTCTGCACTGTTGTGTAGACAACAGGGTCGGACCAGTTACCCCTGGCAACAGCAGAAACCTTATCTCTATTTCCCTATACCTATACTTGTGACACTCATAGGGTCCGCTCAACTGTGTATTCACTGAAATTTATCATATACACAGGTAGCAGCCACTCTTATGATTAATACCCATCTCAAGTATATTTCCTCACTTCCTTCCTCCTTTCTCTATTTTTCTTTAGAGATCTTATAACAGCCACGTTTGCATTGACTAGATGTTAGTAAATGATCACATCATTATATGATATTTTTAAACAGAAATTTTGAGGCAAGTTGTCTGAATTATTAGTATGAAGTTGTCTCACTAACCCTTACAGGTTTCATTAAACAACTCACTTCATACCTAGAGGAATTCTCAGACAGGAAAGCTGATATTTTCACTGCTTTCTAACAATCAGTGAATTATTGTTCCCCATACCATATGAATTAAGTGGGAATTTATTATATGTTTGATGTTGTTGTGTCTTTGTCCTACGTTGTTTAGGTCTGACTAAAAACAGACCTCCTCTTTTTAATAATAAAATTCAGTTTTAACTGTGATATCTTTGTTGAACCAGAAGGCTGTGCCCCACCCGGGAGACTTCTTGATATCCTTCTTGGATATTCTTTCCTTGCATCTACTTACCCTACTCCCAGGGAGCACCTCCACAACTCTATAAACAAATTAATTCAGTTACTTTTGTTGTACGGAGCATGCCTTCATAACCCACAACAAATTAAACCTGTGCCCCAGGCCCATTTCCCTTTCCCCCCTCTTCCCAAACCATTACCAACATCTTTAGGAGTGCACCCAGCGTGACTCTGCACCCTTACATAGGATGAGAAGGGGCCAATAGCATATAACTCAGCCATACTCTTGGCAGGGTGGACTGGAGCTGCTGTCGTCTGATAACCCTGTAAGGAGCAGACAGCTGGGTCTTCTTACTCAGGGAGAAGAATACCCCCAAATTCAGTATTATCCAAACTGCCTGACAGCGGATCAGACTTATGGGGCCAACACATAGGGAAATTTGCAGAGCGATGCTTGGTCGTGCAGCACACAGCGTGGTGTCAGTGCTATGTGCGGAGCAATCTGTCAGGGCCACCTTTGCCTTAAAACAGACGGAAGTCCTCAGTAAGGAATAACACAGACAGCATAAACTACACCTTCTCCTGGCTGGACGAGACAAAATTATCTGTATACCGGTACACAAAGCAGCCATTTCTTCCCTGATAACAGAGACTAACAGCGCAGCACATCTAACCCACGCACAATGTCGCAACCTGCAGTATACTCAGCGTGTGCATTACCAGCTGCTAATATCTTCCCTCAATAAAAATCAGAGTATATTATAGACGGGCGCTCTTCACACCGGCGTAAGGGGCTGCGCCCCCTTAATTTGTGAACATTTGTATATGAGAAAGATGGTTAGAATTGTATGAAAGATGCCTGTATTGCAACTTGAGTTATAGGTGAAATGTGTTAAATAGAGAGCATATGATGTAGAAGAGGGTGTGTATTGTTTTGTTTAATTAAAAAGCGGTTACAGAGTAAGATGTACATTGATAGTGTGGAGGGTACAGTGACATTTGTGGGTGTGGGCGTGGGGGGGGGGGCTGTGTGTGCGTGTTGTTTAGGTGTGTGTGTGCAATAGTATAGTAGGGTGTTTCTGAGTCAGCGGCTCCCCACTGGCGGAGGTCACGACACAGGAAAACAGGAGGCTGGGTAGTGATAGGAGTGTGTGGGCATAAGGGGGACTAAAGAGGAGGGTGGGGGACACTGTGCAGCTTCTGCCAGTGGGTGATGGTCCAGCGTGGCAGCACAGGATGGTGGCCCTGAGTCAGTGTCTCCTCCTACTGGGTGGAAGTTAGGGTGCATGAGAGCAGGAGGCTGGGCTATGAGGCATGATAGGGGTATGTGGGCAACACAGCGTCAGCGACTCCCCAGTGGTGGAAGTTACGGTTAAGGAGAGCAGGAAGCTGGGTAGTGATAGGGGTGTGTGGGCATACGATGGGGGAGCCGGGATTCATGTGAGGGGGGGGTCGCGGAGGTTGGCGCGAATCGTGGGAGGTCGAGGGGGTGGATTTTCGCGAATTGTGGGAGGGGGGGGTCACGGGGTTGCCGTGAATTGCGGGAGGGGGGGGGGGGGGGGGGGGGCGGTCGCGGGGGGTGCCGCAAATCACCACAAGAAAAAATAAACACAGAAAGGTCAACACATGTAAATGTTGACATAAGTGTTGCACTTCATTAGTGTCCATGTCGACACATGAGAATGAATATGAAAACATTAAAAAAATGAAAAATAAATCTTCACAAATGTCAACCTTTTTCATTGTCGACCATAGCCATGTCAGTGTTTTGCTTGTGCCATTTAATCCTGGGGTTGCCGTGAATCGCGGGAGGGGGGGGGGGGGGGGGCGCGCGGCGGGGGGGGTTTGATGCGAATCGTTGGAGGGGGTTCACGGGGGCGGGGGTTATCGCGAATCACGGTAATCCTGGGGGGTGCCACGAATCGCGGGAGGGGGGGGTCGCAAGTCGCAGGGGATGCGCGGGGGGGGGGGGGTGTGCCGCGAATCGCCACAAGAAAAAATCAACACGGAAAGGTCAACACATGTAAATGTTGACATAAGTCGACACATGAGAATGAATATGAAAACATTAAAAAAATGGAAAATAAATCTTCAAAAACTCATGTCAACCTTTTCCATTGTCGACCATAGCCATGTCAGTGTTTGGCTGGCGTTGCCGTGAATCGCAGGGGGGTCCGCGAATCGCGGGAGGGGGGGTCGCGGGGGGGGGTGTGTGGGTGCCGCGAATCGCGGGAGGGGGCGCGGGGGTTTGCAGTGAATCGCGGGAGGGTGGTTCGCGGGGGCATGGGGGTTGCTGAGAATTGTTGGAGGGGGGGCGTTCAGGGGGCCGGGGGTTGCCGCAAATCGTGGGGGGGTCGCGGGGGGTGCAGCGAATCGCGGGAGGGGTCGCAAATCACTGGAGGGGGGGGGGTGGCACTTCAATGGTGTCCATGTTGACACATGAGAATGAATATGAAAACATTCAAAAATTGAAAAAAAAAATCTTCAAAAACTCATGTCAACCTTTTTCATTTTCGACCATAGCCATGTCAGTGTTTTGCATGTGCCATTTAATCCTGGGGTTGCCATGAATCGCTTGGCAGGTGGAGGTAAGGGGTGTCCACAAATCGCTGGAGGGGGTTGCTGCAAATCGCGCGGGGGGGGGCGAATCGCGGGAGTTGCCACGAATCGTGGGACGGGGGTGTGGCGGGGGTTGCCGCGAATCGTGGGAGGGGGTGCCACGAATCGCAGGAGGGGTGCCGCAAATGGCGGGAGGGGGGGGTAGCGGGGGGGCGCGAATGGCGGGAGGGGGTGTGTGTTTTGCCGCGAATCGCGGGAGGGGGGGAGTGTTTTGCCGCGAATCGCGGGAGGTCGGGGGTGCCGCGAATCGCGCGGGGGGGGGGGGGGGGGTGGGGGGTGGGTAGGAAGAGGGAAGGTCATCAATGTATTAGGTGCAGCTACAGAGTACATAGTGAAAAGTCACTTTCATAGTTGACAACACACCTACCTGACACTCCTGTGGGACACTGTGATTCTCCTTTGTGTGGTCCTGGGAATACAGAGGACGGGGACATCTCTCTGGGGTATTCCTGTTACTGGCCCCATCTGTAGGAGAAACACAGTGACATGATGTGAGGGGGAGAGCAGGAGTATAACAGGGGCTGATGGTTCCTGATGTATGAGATACACCAGAGAGTGTGGGGAGGAGACTATTCAGATGTCTGGGCTGGTAACACACAGTGACATGATGTGAGGGGGAGAGCAGGAGTATAATAGGGGCTGATGGCTCCTGATGTATGAGATACACCAGAGAGTGCGGGGAGGAGACTGGTCAGATCTCTGGGCTGGTAGCACACAGTGACATGATGTGAGTGGGAGAGCAGGAGTATAATAGGGGCTGATGGCTCCTGATGTATGAGATACACCAGAGAGTGCGGGGAGGAGACTGGTCAGATCTCTGGGCTGGTAACACACAGTGACATGATGTGAGGGGGAGAGCAGGAGTATAATAGGGGCTGATGGCTCCTGATGTATGAGATACACCAGAGAGTGCGGGGAGGAGACTGGTCAGATCTCTGGGCTGGTAACACACAGTGACATGATGTGAGGGGGAGAGCAGGAGTATAATAGGGGCTGATGGCTACTGATGTATGAGATACACCAGAGAGTGCGGGAAAGACTGGTCAGATCTCTGGGCTGGTAACACACAGTGACATGATGTGAGGGGGAGAGCAGGAGTATAATAGGGGCTGATGTCTCCTGATGTATGAGATACACCAGAGAGTGCAGGGAGGAGACTGGTCATATCTCTGGGCTGGTAAAACACAGTGACATGATGTGAGGGGAGAGCAGGAGTATAATAGGGGCTGATGGCTCCTGATGTATGAGATACACCAGAGAGTGCGGGGAGGAGACTGGTCATATCTCTGGGCTGGTAAAACACAGTGACATGATGTGAGGGGAGAGCAGGAGTATAATAGGGGCTGATGGCTGCTGATGTATGAGATACACCAGAGAGTGCGGGGAGCAGACTGGTCAGATCTCTGGGCTGGTAACACACAGTGACATGATGTGAGGGGGAGAGCAGGAGTATAATAGGGGCTGATGGCTCCTGATGTATGAGATACACCAGAGAGTGCAGGGAGAAGACTGGTCAGATCTCTGGGCTGGTAACACACAGTGACATGTGAGGGGGAGAGCAGGAGTATAATAGAGGCTGATGGCTCCTGATGTATGAGATACACCAGAGAGTGCAGGGAGAAGACTTGTCAGATCTCTGGGCTAGTAACACACAGTGACATGATGTGAGGGGGAGAGCAGGAGTATAACAGGGGCCGATGGATCCTGATGTATGAGATACACCAGAGAGTGCGGGGAGGAGACTGGTCAGATCTCTGGGCTGGTAACACACAGTGACATGATGTGAGGGGGAGAGCAGGAGTATAATAGGGGCTGATGGCTCCTGATGTATGAGATACACCAGAGAGTGTGGGGAGGAGACTGGTCAGATCTCTGGGCTGGTAACACACAGTGACATGATGTGAGGGGGAGAGCAGGAGTATAATAGGGGCTGATGGCTCCTGATGTATGAGATACACCAGAGAGTGTGGGGAGGAGACTGGTCAGATCTATGGGCTGGTAACACACAGTGACATGATGTGAGGGGGGAGCAGGAGTATAATAGGGGCTGATGGCTCCTGATGTATGAGATAAGAGATTGCTGTAGTGACAGAACCAGGATAATATGTGACTATGTACTTAGTGATTATTACTCACCTGTGCTGATACCTGTAGGGACTTCCTCCTCCTTATACTCCTGGACACCGCCTGTACACTTTTCTTCTTCGATATTCTCTACTTTAATATTATTCATGGCTTCACCCTAAATAACCCAATAAAACAGTTCTGTGATGAACTACAATTTCATTATAAAGTATTAAACAGAACAAAGTCATTACATGAAATGAGTAAATTCAAAGAATATAGAGGTTACGTGTGAATATACCACAGAGACCGTCTGCGTTACAGGATTTTATACTTTGGCTACTAATTACATGACGGGTGAGCGTGATCGCACTATGCAATGCCAGTGAAATATCAGCGTACAATACACGCACAGCTTCAGTTCATCCCAAAAGTTATCAGTGGGGAGAAGATCCGGACTCGAAGCTGGCAAGTCCATACGGGTTACTGAATTATCTGCATACCAGTCCAGTGTTCCACCGAAAACATGACAACTGGCAATGTCCTGCTAAAAACCATCTGTTATTCCTGTAGCACGACCACAGTGCAGGGAGCTGATTTATGGAGAACATCTCTATACTTCCCACAGATAAGGAGACCATGCATTACAGCCCCACAGCACAATGCCACCACCTTCTGACAATCGCTAAACCGAAAATCGCCCATCTAATCGGAAAAGTGTCAATTGGGATAGGTCACAACAAAATATTCGCTGCCATTGCTCCGTACAAAAGAAGCGACATATCGCTCAGCGACCAAATTGCTGGTTTACTGCCCAAAAGAGCATGCGAGCATTGCAGGGCTGATCGTGGGAGCGTGCTCCCGGCCACAGTCGTCCCATACGCACAGGGATACGGTTGCTCCGAATCACCCCATGTGTACGGGGCTTTAGCCCAGGTATGTCCAAAGTGTGGCCCTCCAGCTGTTGTGAAACTACACATCCCAGCATGCCTTGCTCTAGTTTTAACACAGGTTTATAGCAATACTGTGACAAGGCATGCTGGGATGTGTAGTTTCACAACAGCTGGACGGCCACAGTTTGGACATGCCTGGCATAGCCACACCCCTTTGTCCTGAGCCTGAAGGATCTGGTGCAGAGAGGATTTTTGCCTGCTGCCCCTCCGTCCCCCGCTGCTGCTGCATACATTACCGTACACAATAAATATGTGATGTGCGGGTCTAAACCAGGGCTGCAAATTGTGAGCCAGGAGAAAAAGGCGGAAGCCGACTCTATGGCCCCGCCCCATCCGCAGCTCGTCACGTGTTATAGGCGTTATAGAAATGCTTAGGAAAATAACTGTCTCCGAGTCTACAACATAATGGCCGCCGCCGTCCGCTCTGCATTAATATCTATAACACCACAGCGTACCTCTAAATGTCACATTGATTTTCTCAGATCACATGAGAGTATGTGATATACACAGGACATTAGATATTTGTCCATCGGAATAGAATCCCCATTCGGGCTACAGGAAAATGGCCGCCGGTATCTAGGACATGTAATATAATATTGTACATTGCAGCCCCGGCTCACACAGCATGGAGGAGGCTCTCAGGCTCCTGTCACGGTTGAGACTAGTTCCCCTTCACCGTAAGGACCTGGGGAGGAGATGGGGCAGGGAGAGGAGGAGCAAGTTCAGAAGAAGGGACCCAAATGGACCCTCGCATAGCTCGCTTCGCTCGCAATGCTTCGGGCACGGTGGCTCGCTTCGCTCGCCACAGCTTTAATAACCTCCTCCACGCCCTAGTGGATGGTAGGGCATGAAATACCGCCTGTCGGCACATGTCGGTTAAAAAAAAAGTTGTCTTGTTCTGACCTTGCTCCTCCTCTCCCGCCCCCTCTCCCGCCCCCTCTCCCGCCCCCTCTCCTCCCCAGGTCCTTACGGCGAAGGGGAACTAGCTGCTACCCTCCTGTCACTGCCTCCATATACTGTATTAGTAGTAACATAACACTATATATTATTCTATATGTCATCATTATCCTCTATAGTGTTATTACCCAAATTGTATATAATTACTGCAATAACATCCTTATCTATGACAATATTTTACATTAACTGATTTTTTGGGGGGTATTCATTTGTTCATTCTATGTTTATTTCTAGATTTTATACATCTCAATGTTCAAAAGAAGTTGCGTCATCATCCTGGTGGACTATACTAATTGTCCTCCTACCCCTCAAAGATGTCAGGCTGGTAAACACATAATGGGCCTGATTCACGATCAGCGTATTCCCTCCAGGGACCGATTGTGTGCTCATGTGCAGGGCTGCTGTATGAACAGCTTCTGTGACTATCACAGTCGCCAAGGCATTTGGATGGGAAGGGGAGGGAGGGGCTGGATCAGGGGAACGCGGACGGCTGATGTCACATGACGTCAGCGACCGCGCCCTCTTTGGCGGACACTGAAGTAAATAAATGTCAGTTCAGACTGATGTCATGTTCGTCTCCCTCTCAGCGCCCTCATGTTCTGTTCTTCTCCCTCTCAGTGCCCTCATGTCATGTTCCTCTCCCTCTCAGCGCCCTCATGTCATGTTCCTCTCCCTCTCAGCGCCCTCATGTCATGCTCTTCTCCCTCTCAGCGCCCTCATGTCATGCTCTTCTCCCTCTCAGCGCCCTCATGTCATGTTCTTCTCCCTCTCAGCGCCCTCATGTCATGTTCTTCTCCCTCTCAGTGTCCTCATGTTATGTTCTTCTCCCTCTCAGCACCCTCATGTCATGTTCTTCTCCCTCTGTGTCCTCATGTCATGTTCTTCTCCCTCTCAGCGCCCTCATGTCATGTTCTTCTCCCTCTCAGAGCCCTCATGCCATGCTCTTCTCCCTCTCAGCGCCCTCATGTCATGTTCTTCTCCCTCTCAGCGCCCTCATGCCATGCTCTTCTCCCTCTCAGCGCCCTCATGTCATGCTCTTCTCCCTCTCAGCGCCCTCATGTCATGCTCTTCTCCCTCTCAGCGCCCTCATGTCATGTTCTTATCCCTCTCAGCGCCCTCATGTCATGCTCTTCTCCCTCTCAGCGCCCTCATGTCATGTTCTTCTCCCTCTCAGCACCCTCATGTCATGTTCTTCTCCCTCTCAGTGTCCTCATGTCATGCTCTTCTCCCTCTCAGCGCCCTCATGTCATGTTCTTCTCCCTCTCAGCACCCTCATGCCATGTTCTTCTCCCTCTCAGCGCCCTCATGCCATGTTCCTCTCCCTCTCAGCGCCCTCATGTCATGTTCTTCTCCCTCTCAGCGCCCTCATGTCATGCTCTTCTCCCTCTCAGCGCCCTCATGTCATGTTCTTCTCCCTCTCAGCGCCCTCATGTCATGGTCCTCTCCCTCTCAGCGCCCTCATGTCATGTTCTTCTCCCTCTCAGCGCCCTCATGACATGTTCTTCTCCCTCTCAGTGTCCTCATGTTATGTTCTTCTCCCTCTCAGCACCCTCATGTCATGTTCTTCTCCCTCTGTGTCCTCATGTCATGTTCTTCTCCCTCTCAGCGCCCTCATGTCATGTTCTTCTCCCTCTCAGCGCCCTCATGCCATGCTCTTCTCCCTCTCAGCGCCCTCATGTCATGCTCTTCTCCCTCTCAGCGCCCTCATGTCATGTTCTTATCCCTCTCAGCGCCCTCATGTCATGCTCTTCTCCCTCTCAGCGCCCTCATGTCATGCTCTTCTCCCTCTCAGCGCCCTCATGTCATGTTCTTCTCCCTCTCAGTGTCCTCATGTCATGTTCTTCTCCCTCTCAGCGCCCTCATGTCATGCTCTTCTCCCTCTCAGCGCCCTCATGTCATGCTCTTCTCCCTCTCAGCGCCCTCATGCCATGTTCTTCTCCCTCTCAGCGCCCTCATGCCATGTTCTTCTCCCTCTCAGCGCCCTCATGCCATGTTCCTCTCCCTCTCAGCGCCCTCATGTCATGTTCTTCTCCCTCTCAGCGCCCTCATGTCATGCTCTTCTCCCTCTCAGCGCCCTCATGCCATGTTCTTCTCCCTCTCAGCGCCCTCATGTCATGTTTTTCTCCCTCTCAGCGCCCTCATGTCATGTTCCTCTCCCTCTCAGCGCCCTCATGTCATGTTCTTCTCCCTCTCAGCGCCCTCATGTCATGGTCCTCTCCCTCTCAGCGCCCTCATGTCATGGTCCTTTCCCTCTCAGCGCCCTCATGTCATGTTCTTCTCCCTCTCAGCGCCCTCATGTTCTGTTCTTCTCCCTCTCAGCGCCCTCATGTCATGTTCCTCTCCCTCTCAGCGCCCTCATGTCATGTTCTTCTCCCTCTCAGCGCCCTCATGTCATGTTCTTCTCCCTCTCAGCGCCCTCATGTCATGTTCTTCTCCCTCTCAGCGCCCTCATGTCATGTTCTTCTCCCTCTCAGCGCCCTCATGTTCTGTTCTTCTCCCTCTCAGCGCCCTCATGTCATGTTCCTCTCCCTCTCAGCGCCCTCATGTTCTGTTCTTCTCCCTCTCAGCGCCCTCATGTCATGTTCCTCTCCCTCTCAGCGTCCTCATGTCATGTTCTTCTCCCTCTCAGCGCCCTCATGTCATGTTCTTCTCCCTCTCAGCGCCCTCATGTCATGGTCCTTTCCCTCTCAGCGCCCTCATGTTCTGTTCTTCTCCCTCTCAGCGCCCTCATGTCAGCGCCCTCATGTCATGTTCTTCTCCCTCTCAGCACCCTCATGTCATGTTCTTCTCCCTCTCAGCGCCCTCATGTCATGGTCCTCTCCCTCTCAGCGCCCTCATGTCATGTTCTTCTCCCTCTCAGCGCCCTCATGTCATGTTCTTCTCCCTCTCAGCGCCCTCATGTCATGTTCTTCTCCCTCTCAGCGCCCTCGTGTCATGTTCTTCTCCCTCTCAGCACCCTCGTGTCATGTTCCTCTCCCTCTCAGCGCCCTCATGTCATGTTCTTCTCCCTCTCAGCACCCTCATGTCATGCTCTTCTCCCTCTCAGCGCCCTCATGCCATGCTCTTCTCCCTCTCAGCGCCCTCATATCATGTTCTTCTCCCTCTCAGCACCCTCATGTCATGTTCTTCTCCCTCTCAGCACCCTCATGTCATGTTCTTCTCCCTCTCAGCGCCCTCATGTCATGTTCCTCTCCCTCTCAGCGCCCTCATGTCATGTTCTTCTCCTTCTCAGCGCCCTCATGTCATGTTCCTCTCCCTCTCAGCGCCCTCATGTCATGTTCTTCTCCCTCTCAGCGCCCTCATGTCATGTTCTTCTCCCTCTCAGCGCCCTCATGTCATGTTCTTCTCCCTCTCAGCGCCCTCATGTCATGTTCTTCTCCCTCTCAGCGCCCTCATGTCATGTTCTTCTCCCTCTCAGCGCCCTCATGTCATGTTCTTCTCCCTCTCAGCGCCCTCATGTCATGTTCTTCTCCCTCTCAGTGCCCTCATGTCATGCTCTTCTCCCTCTCAGCGCCCTCATGTCATGTTCCTCTCCCTCTCAGTGTCCTCATGTCATGTTCCTCTCCCTCTCAGCGCCCTCATGTCATGTTCTTCTCCCTCAAAGCGCCCTCACGTCTTCCTTCCCTTCCAGGGTGTCAATCTAATATAAACATTTCCACATAACTCATTCATTGCTCTCGTGTTCTCCTCCCTCTGTAGACACTTCTGTGATGACATTATCTTGAGATGTTCCTCTGATGAATTCTTACTGTTGTTGACTTCTGCTGTAATCAATACCATGTCCCCTCGCATTTGTCGCCATGGTTGGGGCACTGCGCTTGGCACACTATTATAGTCTCCGTCCACTCCTTTTAACTGTTGACCTTCCCACTGTCGGCCGAATGCTTATGTTGACCTTCTCGAGAGGTAGTTCTAGATTTTATTCTGTACTTTCTTATTCTCAGGTGATCTGATCTTGTGTTTATTTCACCGTTGTGTTTTTGCCAGGTCGCCGTTGAGACCAGAGGTGCGAGTTTGGATGGGTGTTACTGGGCACTGACCCTTGAATATTCTCCACCAACGGATATTGAAGGTGTGTTTTCTATATTTGTGTTTCTTGTATATAATGCCTGACAATGGGTAATAAAGCCAAAACATTCCAGCAGTCTTTGCGCCATATTTGATATGGAAGTCTGCAGAGTGCTGTTATATTGAGAATATTTATATACTGGTTAAAAGCAGTCATAATATCGGCTTCGGCAATGTACGATCACCTTGACCTTGAGCGGTGACAGTTTTACTTTGAGCTGTGACTGTTTTTAAGTCACAATCTCTCCACCCCACCCCCAGTTCTTATCTGCTCCTACCTCCAGTTTCGGTATCAACAGCTCCCTCTCTCCAGATCCATCAAGTTTAAAACAGATCAGTGTCCATGCAAAAATTGCTTTCGCTTCCTGTTATGACATCATTTAGCACACAAAGGAGTAATTTGGTCCGAATATAGTACTTAGATGATAGGAATACTTACACTGTCGTACCAGGAAAGGAACAGCCCAGTTGCCTCACTATTGCGGAACAACTGAACACTGGTCTGCAGGACTTCAGAAAGATGTTACAGACCTCCCACATAGATCACACGCATTTATAAAGAATGTTTTTGGAGAATATTTTTTATATACCTTTTTTTATTAGTCTCAAGAGTCAATGCCGTATCATACATTGCCATGTATATTCTCCCCGTACTTGCGTGGGTTTCCTCCGGGTACTCCGGTTTCCTCCCACATTCCAAAAATATACTTGTAGGTTAATTGGCTCCCAACAAAATTAACCCTAGGATGTCTGTGTGTGCGTGTACATGAGGTAGGGAATATAGATTGTAAGCTCCACTGGGGCAGGGGCTGATGTAAATGTACAAATATTCTCTGTAAAGCGCTAGCTCCACGGGGGCAGGGGCTGATGTGAATGTACAAATATTCTCTGTAAAGCGCTGCGGAATATGTGTGCGCTATAAAAGAAACTGGTAATAAATAAATAAAATAACTAACAACATATTTAGAAATATAGCCTTTGAACGAGATGAAATACAAATATTTCGGGACAGCCATCTTTTGTGTCCATTTTATTGTAAAAATACAATAAAGTATTTGCTGACAAGTTACCCTCCACTAAAATACAAGCAAATATTAAACTTTCTTATGCCTAAGAAAATGTGGATACTGGGGAAAACCATTTCCCACACTCAGAACATAGAAACGGCTACTCGCCAATGTGAATTCTCCGATGTTTGGCAAGATTTGCTTTCTGTGTAAAACATTTCCCGCACTCAGAACATAGAAACGGCTTCTCGCCTGTGTGCGTTCTCTGATGTTTAACCAGATTTGATCTGTGCGTAAAACATTTCCTACACTCAGAGCATGGAAATGGCTTCTCACCCCTGTGAATCTGTTGGTGTTTAACAAGTGATGATTTATGGATAAAACATTTTGGGCAATGAGGACATTGAAACTTCTTTTCATCCTTGTGAACGATCTGATGATCAGACAGACTTGATTTCCATGTAAAACATTGTCCGCACTGAAAACATTGAAATGGTTTCTCCCCTGTGTGAACTCTCTGATGCCGGATAAGACTATAGTTACATGTAAAAGATTTCCCACACTCAGAGCATGACAATGGAGTCGCACCCGTGTGTATTTTTTGTTGATTAATAAGATCTGACTTCTTTAAATCCGAGCAAATATACGGCTTCTCCTCCGTGTGAACTCTCTGATGTCGGACAAAATTTGATCTAAATGTGAAAGATTTCCCACACACAGAACATGTCCACGGTGTCTCACCTGTGTGGATTTTTTGATGATTAATTAGACTGGATTTCTGTGCAAAACATTTCCCACACTCAGAACATGGAAATGCCTTTTCACCTGTGTGACCTCTCTGATGTATGACAAGAGATTGTTTCCATGTAAAACATTTCCCACACTCAGAACACGGAAAAGGCTTCTCACCCGTGTGAATTAACTGGTGTTTAACAAGAGTTGATTTGCGGGTAAAACATTTAAGGCAATCAGGACATCGAAACTTAATTTCATCCTTGTGAACGTTCTGGTGATCAATTAGACTTGATTGCCACATAAAACACTGTCCGCACTGCAAACATGAAAACCGTTTCTCCCCAGTGTGAACTCTCCGATGTCGGATAAGACTAGATTTAGATGTGAAAGACTTTCCACAATCCGAGCATGAAAATGGCATCTCGCCCGTGTGTATTATTTGATGAGTTTTAAGATCGGACTTCTTTGTAAAACATTTCCCACACTCAGAACATGGAAACGGCCTCTTGTCTGTGTGAGTTCTTCGATGTGCTGTAAGATTTGCTTTCTTTGCAAAACATTTCCCACGCCCAGAACAGGGAAATATTCTATCACCTGTGTTACTAAGTGTGACAGCATCTGAGTTATCGGAACATCCTCTGTGATTAGAGGCACTGGATGATGTATCTGCTCGGGGAGGTATTGGATGTACGCCTGCAGAATCTTGTGTGATGTCACAACCAGAAGATAACACGTGCGGTTCGGCTGAGGTAATACACTCCGATCCATCTGTCCAATAAATACATGTGATTATAAACGTGACGATATAATGCAGAGGATAATGTAGTGTTCAGAATTTGGAAGCAGTTTCTCTACTGAACATGTTTTCGGCATTTGGACATACAGTAGAGAGAGGTTTCCATGTAAAACATTTCCCACACTCAGCTGTAGTGACAGAACCAGGAGAACATGTGACTCTGTACTTAGTGATTATTACTCACCTGTGCTGATACCTGTAGGGATCTCCTCCTGCTTACACTGCTGATCACCCGTCACATACGTCTCCTCTTCCTCTTTTATATCTTCCACCTTAATAATAATTAGATCTTTCCCCTAAAACAGTAAGTAATAAATCCTGAGTTACAGAGATCATACAGAAGAATACAGGTGTATAATAGCATCAGGACAACACGGGTTCTGTACACAATATATTATCCTCTGGGTACATTGAGGTTGAGAAATGTATGAAGTCCCCACTACCCCTAAATAATTCATAACCAATAAACACTTAAATGTCTGTTTTTTAATTATGCAAATTAAAACGGGATTTTCTGTGTAACGACTTCACCTGAGGAACTCGTCACTACACATGGGATATAGCACTTAATGAGCTCATTATTTGGGGCTATAAAAGCTCCTCCCCCTCTAACCCCGCCTCCTCAGTTTGAATTTAAAGAGCCTGAAAGACGGACTGAATTTCTGCGAACTACAAGTCTCAGCATGGTAGCAACTCCCATTAGGTTTGAAAATAAGGGGACCGATTCAGACCAGCTCGCTAGGGTGTATTCGCTGGCGAGTGAGCAGGTAAAACGTGGCCGGCCCTGCTTTCCGCCGCCCGAATCTATCACGCCCAGTGTTTCTATGGGAACGCACATGAAACACTGGGTAGTCCCCTGCCTTACCTGAAGTTAGTCCTCTAGATCAGTCATGTGCAACCTGCGGCCTTCTAGCTGTTATGAAACTACACGTCCCATCATGCCTTGCCACAGTTTTGCTATTAGGGAATGCTAAGACTATGGCAAGGCATGCTGGGATGTGTAGTTTCACACCAGCTGAAGGGCCACAGTTTGGACAGGCCTGATGTAGATCCAAGGTGACACAAAGTTCTGAACCTCTAGCACTAGCATGGACCAGGATCCTATAGCGGTTCTACCGAACTGCTCTGTAGGTGACCCGTTCCCAGCTGGAGATCCCACCGGGCGAGGGGAATGAGCAGAGACAGAACTGGGACAGGTCTCTCCTATACTTGGAGACCGGTAGATGGACCGCGGTTACAATAGATGTGTTGACGAGGATCCTTTACTGTACCCCAAACTCTTCCTGTGTCCCTTTCTACTGTGGATTTGCGCCAGCTGCGGACGGCCTTAATTAACATAATTTGGCAGAACAAGGCCCCTAGGTTGAAATGATCTTCTCTAGTTAGAAGCCCACGGGACGGTGGTCGGGACCGGTAAGGGCACGTTAATATGAGTCCCTAGAACTCTATGTGCAATGACGTGTTCCCCAGATGTAGGAAGAGAGATTACCAGTGTATTATATTGGACACTCTATAGATCATATAGCGAAAAGTCACTAGGCAAATCCATCCACCTACCGGATCCTCCGATGGGACACTATGATTCTCCTCTGTGTGGTCCTGGGAATACAGAGGGCGGGGACATCTCTCTGGGGTATATCTGTTACTGGGCCCATCTGTAGGAGACACGCAGTGACTGAGGACATGGTATATATGTGATTATCCTGGGAATACAGAGGACGGGGACATCGCTCTGGGGTATTCCTGTTACTGGCCCATCTGTAGGAGACACGCAGTGACTGAGGACATTGTATATATGTGATTATCCTGGGAATACAGAGGACGGGGACATCGCTCTGGGGTATTCCTGTTACTGGACCCATCTGTAGGAGACACACAGTGACTGAGGACATTGTATATATGTGATTATCCTGGGAATACAGAGGACGGGGACATCTCTCTGGGGTATTCCTGTTACTGGGCCCATCTGTAGGAGACACGCAGTGACTGAGGACATTGTATATATGTGATTATCCTGGGAATACAGAGGACGGGGACATCTCTCTGGGGTATCTCTGTTACTGGGACCATCTGTAGGAGACACGCAGTGACTGAGTACATTGTATATATGTGATTATCCTGGGAATACAGAGGACGGGGACATCTCTCTGGGGTATTCCTGTTACTGGGCCCATCTGTAGGAGACACACAGTGACCGAGGACATTGTATATATGTGATTATCCTGGGAATACAGAGGACGGGGACATCTCTCTGGGGTATTCCTGTTACTGGACCCATCTGTAGGAGACACACAGTGACTGAGGACATTGTATATATGTGATTATCCTGGGAATACAGAGGACGGGGACATCTCTCTGGGGTATTCCTGTTACTGGCCCCATCTGTAGGAGACACACAGTGACTGAGGACATGGTATATATGTGATTATCCTGGGAATACAGAGGACGGGGACATCTCTCTGGGGTATTCCTGTTACTGGGCCCATCTGTAGGAGACACGCAGTGACTGAGTACATTGTATATATGTGATTATCCTGGGAATACAGAGGACAGGGACATCTCTCTGGGGTATCTCTGTTACTGGCCCCATCTGTAGGGGACACACAGTGACTGAGGACATGGTATATATGTGATTATCCTGGGAATACAGAGGACGGGGACATCACTCTGGGGTATCTCTGTTACTGGGACCATCTGTAGGAGACACACAGTGACTGAGGACATTGTATATATGTGATTATCCTGGGAATACAGAGGACGGGGACATCTCTCTGGGGTATTCCGGTTACTGGACCCATCTGTAGGAGACACGCAGTGACTGAGTACATGGTATATATGTGATTATCCTGGGAATACAGAGGACGGGGACATATCTCTGGGGTATCTCTGTTACTGGCCCCATCTGTAGGAGACACACAGTGACTGAGGACATGGTATATATGTGATTATCCTGGGAATACAGAGGACGGGGACATCTCTCTGGGGTATTCCTGTTACTGGGCCCATCTGTAGGAGACACACAGTGACTGAGGACATGGTATATATGTGATTATCCTGGGAATACAGAGGACGGGGACATCTCTCTGGGGTATCTCTGTTACTGGGCCCATCTGTAGGAGACACACAGTGACTGAGTACATTGTATATATGTGATTATCCTGGGAATACAGAGGACGGGGACATCTCTCTGGGGTATCTCTGTTACTGGGCCCATCTGTAGGAGACACACAGTGACTGAGGACATGGTATATATGTGATTATCCTGGGAATATAGAGGACGGGGACATCTCTCTGGGGTATTCCTGTTACTGGGCCCATCTGTAGGAGACACACAGTGACTGAGGACATGGTATATATGTGATTATCCTGGGAATACCAGGGGCTACTAAATTCTGCACATGCCAAAAAAATATCTGACTTATTTAAATGGAGTAAGGGCAGATCCATCAATAAAATAACGATGTACAACTCTGGCCTTATATAATCTGCTTTTGAACAGTTTTCTATTTTTTTTTAAATAAAATGTTATATATATTTTGTCCTTAAATTATATATTTTAAGATACTGGGATGCATAAATGGTGGGTAGTGGCACTATAGGGCAGGGATGGGGAACCTTCAGCCCTCCAGCTGTTGAACTACAGATCCCAGCATGCCCTGCTAATTTTTCGCTTTGGCCATGCTAAAGCTGTTGCAGGGCATGCTGGGATGTGTAGTTTAACAATAGATGGAGGGCCGAAGGTTCCCCAGCACTGCCATAGGGAATACATTTGGTGGCATGCTTATAAATTTGTGGTTTACTTATGTTGATAAGTTACTGTAAAGATGACTAGTATATGGCCATCTCCAAAAATATTCCCATAAACATGATGTGAGGGGGAGAGAAGGAGTATAATAGGGGCTGATGGCTCCTGATGTATGAGATACACCAGAGAGTGCGGGGAGGAGACTGGTCAGATCTCTGGGCTGGTAACACACAGGGACATTATGTGAGGGGGAGAGCAGGAGTATAATAGGGGCTGATGGCTCCTGATGTATGAGATACACCAGAGAGTGCAGGGAGGAGACTGGTCAGATCTCTGGGCTGGGAACACACAGTGACATGATGTGAGGGGGAGAGCAGGAGTATAATAGGGGCTGATGGCTCCTGATGTATGAGATACACCAGAGAGTGCGGGGAGGAGACTGGTCAGATCTCTGGGCTGGTAACACACAGTGACATGATGTGAGGGGAGAGCAGGAGTATAATAGGGGCTGATGGCTGCTGATGTATGAGATACACCAGAGAGTGCGGGGAGGAGACTGGTCAGATCTCTGGGCTGGTAACACACAGTGACATGATGTGAGGGGAGAGCAGGAATATAATAGGGGCTGATGGCTCCTGATGTATGAGATACACCAGAGATTGCGGGGAGGAGACTGGTCAGATCTCTGGGCTGGTAACACACAGTGACATGATGTGAGGGGGAGAGCAGGAGTATAATAAGGGCTGATGGCTCCTGATGTATGAGATACACCAGAGAGTGTGGGGAGGAGACTGGTCAGATCTCTGGGCTGGTAACACACAGTGGCATGATATAAGGGGGAGAGCAGGAGTATAATAGGGGCTGATGGCTCCTGATGTATGAGATACACCAGAGAGTGCGGGGAGGAGACTGGTCAGATCTCTGGGCTGGTAACACACAGTGACATCATGTGAGGGGGAGAGCAGGAGTATAATAGGGGCTGATGGCTCCTGATGTATGAGATACACCAGAGGGTGTGGGGAAGAGACTGGTCAGATCTCTGGGCTGGTAACACAGTGACATGATGTGAGGGGGAGAGCAGGAGTATAATAGGGGCTGATGGCTCCTGATGTATGAGGTACACCCGAGAGTGCGGGGAGGAGACTGGTCAGATCTCTGGGCTGGTAACACACAGTGACATGATGTGAGGGGAGAACAGGAGTATAATAGGGCTGATGGCTCCTGATGTATGAGATACACCAGAGAGTGTGGGGAGGAGACTGGTCAGATCTCTGGGCTGGTAACACACAGTGACATGATGTGAGGGGAGAGCAGGAGTATAATAGGGGCTGATGGCTGCTGATGTATGAGATACACCAGAGAGTGTGGGGAGGAGACTGGTCAGATCTCTGGGCTGGTAACACACATTGACATGATGTGAGGGGGAGAGCAGGAGTATAATAGGGGCTGATGGCTGCTGATGTATGAGATACACCAGAGTGTGGGGAGGAGACTGGTCAGATCTCTGGGCTGGTAACACACAGTGACATGATGTGAGGGGGAGAGCAGAAGTATAATAGGGGCTGATGGCTCCTGATGTATGAGATACACCAGAGAGTGCGGGGAGGAGACTGGTCAGATCTCTGGGCTGGTAACACACAGTGACATGATGTGAGGGGGAGAGCAGGAGTATAATAGTGGCTGATGGCTCCTGATGTATGAGATACACGAGAGAGTGCGGGGAGGAGACTGGTCAGATCTCTGGGCTGGTAACACACAGTGACATGATGTGAGGGGGAGAGCAGGAGTATAATAGGGGCTGATGGCTCCTGATGTATGAGATACACCAGAGAGTGTGGGGAGGAGACTGGTCAGATCTCTGGGTTGGTAACACACAGTGACATGATGTGAGGGGGAGAGCAGGAGCATAATAGGGGCTGATGGCTCCTGATGTATGAGATAAGAGATTGCTGTAGTGACAGAACAAGGAGAATATGTGACTCTGTACTTAGTGATTATTACTCACCTGTGCTGATACCTGTAGGGATTTCCTCCTCCTTACACTGCTGGACACTGCCTGTACACTTTTCTTCTTCTCCTTCGATATTCTCTACCTTAATATTATTCATGGCTTCACCCTTAAAAAAACACCAAAAAAACAGCTTTTTAATTAACTGTAATTTTATGAAGGTATTGAACAGAACAACATAAGCAAAAGTCAAAAAATGTTGGTGTCCAGGTCTCTGGGCTACGTGTGAATATACCCCCCAAACCCTGCTGCGTTACGGGATTTTCTCACCTTGTCTAATATTTACATGAAGGGTGGGAGCCGTCATAAAGACGGGTGCATTAGGTTACAGAGGATATTATATACCTCACCTGGAGAATATCAGTATAATAGACACACACAGCTCCACAGATCACACTATGGGGGTGGGGGGATTCAACATCTGACAATGTTTCAAAAAGTTGGAAAGATCGGCACTTTTTTGACAAGAATAGGTTGAATTTACATTCGACCTATTCGATCTATCAGGGTGTCGAAAAACAAGCATAGCCCATGAAGTACGGTATATAACATGTCATGTGCTCGCTGGCTTGGTGGGTATATAAGGTGTGATAGGCCGTCCCCACACGTATATCAGTCATTGCTGACATGGGTAAAAAGGGCGATTTATCGGAGTTGTAAAAAGGGATGATAACCGGTTTTCAGGCCACAGGAGGCAGTATTAATACAACAACAACAACAACAACAACAACAACAACAACACATATCAGCGTGTGCCGGGATCCGTGTTATCCCCATCATATATCACTCTACCGTCCCCTCTCCCCTATATAATAACACCACATATCAGCGTGTGCCGGGAGCTGTGTTATCCCCATCATATATCGCTGTACCGTCCCCTCTACCCTATATAATAACACCACATATCAGCGTGTGCCGGGAGCTGTGTTATCCCCATCATATATCGCTGTACCGTCCCCTCTCCCCTATATAATAACACCACATATCAGCGTGTGCCGGGAGCTGTGTTATCCCCATCATATATCGCTGTACCGTCCCCTCTCCCCTATATAATAACACCACATATCAGCGTGTGCCGGGAGCTGTGTTATCCCCCATCATATATCGCTGTACCGCCCCCTCTCCCCTATATAATAATACCACATATCAGCGTGTTCCGGGAGCTGTGTTATCCCCCATCATATATCACTGTACCGCCCCCTCTCCCCTATATAATAATACCACATATCAGCATGTGCCGGGAGCTGTGTTATCCCCATAATATATCACTGTACCGTCCCCTCTCCCCTATATAATAACACCACATATCAGCGTGTGCCGGGAGCTGTGTTATCCCCCATCATATATCACTGTACCGTCCCCTCTCCCCTATATAATAATATCACATATCAGCGTGTGCCGGGAGCTGTGTTATCCCATCATATATCGCTGTACCGTCCCCTCTCCCCTATATAATAATACCACATATCAGCGTGTGCCGGGAGCCGTGTTATCCCCCATCATATATCGCTGTACCGTCCCCTCTCCCCTATATAATACCACATATCAGCGTGTGCCGGGAGCTGTGTTATCCCCATCATATATCACTGTACCGTCCCCTCTCCCCTATATAATGACACCACATATCAGCGTGTGCCGGGAGCTGCGTTATCCCCATCATATATCGCTGTACCGTCCCCTCTCCCCAATATAATAATACCACATATCAGCGTGTGCCGGGAGCTGCGTTATCCCCATCATATATCGCTGTACCGTCCCCTCTCCCCTATATAATAATACCACATATCAGCGTGTGCCGGGAGCTGTGTTATTCCCCATCATATATCGCTGTACCGTACCCACTCCCCTATATAATAATACCACATATCAGCGTGTGCCGGGAGCTGTGTTATCCCCATCATATATCACTGTACCGTCCCCTCTCCCCTATATAATAATACCACATATCAGCGTGTGCCGGGAGCTGTGTTATCCCATCATATATCACTGTACCGTCCCCTCTCCCCTATATAATAATACCACATATCAGCGTGTGCCGGGAGCTGTGTTATCCCCATCATATATCGCTGTACCGTCCCCTCTCCCCTATATAATAATACCACATATCAGCGTGTGCCGGGAGCTGCGTTATCCCCATCATATATCGCTGTACGGTCCCCTCTCCCCTATGTAATAATACCACATATCAGCGTGTGCCGGGAGCTGTGTTATCCCCATCATATAGCGCTGTACCGTCCCCTCTCCCCTATATAATAACACCACATATCAGCGTGTGCCGGGAGCTGTGTTATCCCCATCATATAGCACTGTACCGTCCCCTCTCCCCTATATAATAACACCACATATCAGCGTGTGCCGGGAGCTGTGTTATCCCCATCATATATCGCTGTACCGTCCCCTCTCCCCTATATAATAACACCACATATCAGCGTGTGCCGGGAGCTGTGTTATCCCCATCATATATCGCTGTACCGTCCCCTCTCCCCTATATAATAATACCACATATCAGCGTGTGCCGGGAGCTGTGTTATCCCCATCATATATCACTGTACCGTCCCCTCTCCCCTATATAATAATACCACATATCAGCGTGTGCCGGGAGCTTTGTTATCCCCATCATATATCGCTGTACCGTCCCCTCTCCCCTATATAATAATACCACATATCAGCGTGTGCCGGGAGCTGTGTTATCCCCATCATATATCGCTGTACCGTCCCCTCTCCCCTATATAATAACACCACATATCAGCGTGTGCCGGGAGCTGTGTTATCCCCCATCATATATCGCTGTACCGTCCCCTCTCCCCTATATAATAATACCACATATCAGCGTGTGCCGGGAGCTGCGTTATCCCCATCATATATCGCTGTACCGTCCCCTCTCCCCTATATAATAATACCACATATCAGCGTGTGCCGGGAGCTGTGTTATCCCCATCATATATCACTGTACCGTCCCCTCTCCCCTATATAATAATACCACATATCAGCGTGTGCCGGGAGCTGTGTTATCCCCATCATATATCACTGTACCGTCCCCTCTCCCCTATATATAATACCACATATCAGCGTGTGCCGGGAGCTGCGTTATCCCCATCATATATCGCTGTACCGTCCCCTCTCCCCTATATAATAACACCACATATCAGTGTGTGCCGGGAGCTGTGTTATCCCCATCATATATCACTGTACCGTCCCCTCTCCCCTATATAATACCACATATCAGCGTGTGCCGGGAGCTGTGTTATTCCCCATCATATATCGCTGTACCGTCCCCTCTCCCCTATATAATAATACCACATATCAGCGTGTGCCGGGAGCTGCGTTATCCCCATCATATATCGCTGTACGGTCCCCTCTCCCCTATGTAATAATACCACATATCAGCGTGTGCCGGGAGCTGTGTTATCCCCATCATATAGCGCTGTACCGTCCCCTCTCCCCTATATAATAACACCACATATCAGCGTGTGCCGGGAGCTGTGTTATCCCCATCATATAGCACTGTACCGTCCCCTCTCCCCTATATAATAACACCACATATCAGCGTGTGCCGGGAGCTGTGTTATCCCCATCATATATCGCTGTACCGTCCCCTCTCCCCTATATAATAACACCACATATCAGCGTGTGCCGGGAGCTGTGTTATCCCCATCATATATCGCTGTACCGTCCCCTCTCCCCTATATAATAATACCACATATCAGCGTGTGCCGGGAGCTGTGTTATCCCCATCATATATCACTGTACCGTCCCCTCTCCCCTATATAATAATACCACATATCAGCGTGTGCCGGGAGCTTTGTTATCCCCATCATATATCGCTGTACCGTCCCCTCTCCCCTATATAATAATACCACATATCAGCGTGTGCCGGGAGCTGTGTTATCCCCATCATATATCGCTGTACTGTCCCCTCTCCCCTATATAATAACACCACATATCAGCGTGTGCCGGGAGCTGTGTTATCCCCCATCATATATCGCTGTACCGTCCCCTCTCCCCTATATAATAATACCACATATCAGCGTGTGCCGGGAGCTGCGTTATCCCCATCATATATCGCTGTACCGTCCCCTCTCCCCTATATAATAATACCACATATCAGCGTGTGCCGGGAGCTGTGTTATCCCCATCATATATCACTGTACCGTCCCCTCTCCCCTATATAATAATACCACATATCAGCGTGTGCCGGGAGCTGTGTTATCCCCATCATATATCACTGTACCGTCCCCTCTCCCCTATATATAATACCACATATCAGCGTGTGCCGGGAGCTGCGTTATCCCCATCATATATCGCTGTACCGTCCCCTCTCCCCTATATAATAACACCACATATCAGTGTGTGCCGGGAGCTGTGTTATCCCCATCATATATCACTGTACCGTCCCCTCTCCCCTATATAATACCACATATCAGCGTGTGCCGGGAGCTGTGTTATTCCCCATCATATATCGCTGTACCGTCCCCTCTCCCCTATATAATAATACCACATATCAGTGTGTGCCGGGAGCTGTGTTATCCCCATCATATATCTCTGTACCGTCCCCTCCCCTATATAATAATACCACATATCAGCGTGTGCCGGGAGCTGTGTTATCCCCATCATATATCACTGTACCGTCCCCTCTCCCCTATATAATAATACCACATATCAGCGTGTGCCGGGAGCTGTGTTATCCCCATCATATATCACTGTACCGTCCCCTCTCCCCTATATAATAACATGTGACATATAAATGACCTCACGCAATACATCAGGAGCAGAACAGCAGCTTCTCACCAGCAACAACGACCATGAACAATATGGCGCGGCCAGCCTCCATGGCCCCGCCCCTGTCTGTGACATGTTACAGGCAGCGTTGAGCGCTCGATCATGAACTCGTTACGAGGTTATTACTGACTCTATGGTCCCGCCCCTTTTGTAGCATCACATGATACCGACGTGAAATAGTATTGTAAGTAAAATGTTCTGTCTACGGGACTACATAAAAATGGCCTCCGCTGTCCTATAGGAAAGCATCACACCAATAACAATAAGATAATAGTTATACCACCACATTTTTCTTAAAGTATAAAATTGAATCTCCTTAGAATATACAAAGACAACATCAGTATCCTAAAGAAGTAATAACCGTCCATCAGAATATTCCTAAGCGTACTACAAGAAAATGGCCGCCGGTATCTAGCCTATTATATATTTGATATAATAATATCAGTATGTTTCAGATGTGTGGATGTTTCTTGTTTTTAAAATACTATATCAATATTATGTACATGGTGATATACAGGGTGTAAATTGTTCTATATCTCTATATTATACATAGTGACTGTTATACAGGGTGTAATGTGTTCTATGTCCCTGTATGGTTTGCAGTCAGTGAATAGACAAGATCTACACATTGACCACTAATGGTTGACAGTGATTAGTTTGACACCTAAAAAAAGGTCGACACTGCCACAAGCCTCATGTCAAACTTTTGACTGTCGACTTTGCCTATGTCCACCATGATATTGCATAACCTCCAACTGTACCGATTTAGCCGGTACAGTACCGTTTTTTAGTAGTCTGTACCGGCTAAATCTCCCTGTACCGATTGTACCGAATTTTCTCTCTATTCCCGTCCATACACTACAACAAAATGGCCGCCGCCCATACAGTGTATATATCTGGCCTCTTAGCAGCCACACGCCTGCGGCTCCCCTACATCTTTTTTTGTTGCTAGCCCTGACTGGCTAAGCCGCCGTCAATCACTTGTGCAAGGTCACTGATTGGCTGTGCTGCCGCCGGGTCCTTGGTTCAAGCAGCGCTTGAGCGCTTGCAGTCCCTCCCCGCAGGCGGCTGCGTGTGTGAGAGCAGCAGCAGCCAAGCTCACTGATTGGCCGTGCAGCCGCCAGGTCCTTGGTTCAGGCAGTGCTTGAGTGCTTGCAGTCCCTCCCCGCAGGCGGCTGCGTGTGTGAGAGCAGCAGCCGGAGAGTCTGCAGCACGGAGAAGCACTAGAGAGGGGAGCAGCATCAGGTATGTGCTGATAGCATATGCTGCTGGATTATGTGCTGGTAAACAGAGAGGATAATTCTAAATCTTTCTGAAGAAAAACTGTCCATCAAAAGGATACGAAATGGGATGTGGCCACGCCCCTTCACCCGTGGCCACGCCTCTTTTCTGAAGTTGTACCGATTTCTGGATTTGAAATGTTGGAGGGTATGATATTGTGTTGACCGTATGGCAGTGTCGACCTAAGGTGCCCTTTTTGTGTGTCAACCAAGTCACTGTCCCAGATTGTATATTTTTACTGCAACAACAGCCTTATGTGTGACATATTTGGTGCTAGTGACGGTATTTTACTGGATTTTCTGTATTCATTTTTTAGCTGCGTATATTGATGTTCTTAGATACATCACATTACAGAATGTTCACTCAGCGCCCATGTGTTCTCCTCCCTCCGGCACCCTTGTGTCCTCCTCCTCCCAGCGCCCTTGTGTTCTCCCCCTCAGCATCCTTGTGTCCTTCTCCCCCCAGCAGCTTTGTGTTCTTCCCCCCGGCAGCTTTGTGTCCTCCTCCCTCCGGCACCCTTGTGTCCTCCTCCTCCCAGCGCCCTTGTGTCCTCCTCCTCCCAGCGCCCTTGTGTTCTCCCCCTCAGCATCCTTGTGTCCTTCTCCCCCCGGCAGCTTTGTGTCCTCCTCCCTCCGGCACCCTTGTGTTCTCCCTCTCAGTGCCCCTGTGTCCTTCTACCCCTGGCACCCTTGTGTCCTCCTCCCTCTGGCACCCTTGTATCCTCCTCCCTCCGGCACCCTTGTGTCCTCCTCCTCCCGGCGCCCTTGTGTTCTCCCCCTCAGCATCCTTGTGTCCTTCTCCCCCCGGCAGCTTTGTGTCCTCCTCCCTCCGGCACCCTTGTGTTCTCCCTCTCAGCGCCCCTGTGTCCTTCTACCCCTGGCACCCTTGTGTCCTCCTCCCCCCGGCACCCTTGTGTTTTCCACCCCCTGGCACCCTTGTGTCCTCCTCCTCCCGGCGCCCTTGTGCTCTCCCCCTCTGGCATCCTTGTGTCCTCCTCCCTCTCAGTGCCCCTGTGTCCTTCTCCCCCTGGCACAACTGTGTCCTTCTACCCCTGGCGCCCTCGTGTCCTCCTCCCCCCGGGACACCCTTGTGTTATCCCCCTCAGCGCCCGAGTGTCCTCCTCCCCCCGGCACCCTTGTGTCCTCCTGTGAGGTTAGCAAACTGACTGTAAGACTGTAATTATTATATTTTAGTAGGTGTAGTGATTAATGTACTTTTTAGTCCGTCGGTACCCTCTTGTTCTCTATATATGTCTATATTCCCCATAGCTGCGTGTATTTCCAGATCAGATCGCTCTTGCCCTAATATGGTCTGACAGGAAATACCCAGGAAAGAATTCACCAAAAGGTTATGTCCAATTACCATACTTTTGTTCCTGCTATCACAGGAGGGTGGTAGCTGAGGGACAATCTTCACAGGGGGTGATCCAATTCCCCTGCTATCAACAGGAAATGTTCACAGGGGGTAATCAGGACATAATGTAATCAGACTGTGTTTTGTATCTTGTATTGATACTCCCTTGCATATCTCTGGTCACTAGCAGACTTACTGGAACCGACCCAGCAGGGGGGCTGCAGCAGATGGCCAGCTGGATATTACCTGGGGGGGGATGTGTCTGACTCTTGAATCCACCAATCGAGATCGAGTGCAAGCCCACTGATGGTATGGAGACGCGTGGGAATTTAGAAGTTTTTTAAAATGACTGGCACACAAGCCAGGAGGGAGATTTTGATGGACTGTCCTGGACTAAGAGGTTATGCTCTGTCTAGGTATCGTGTGGACTTATCTGCTATCACTGCTGTGTGGAATAAGTGATAGTTTTGTGCTTTGGAACGGATGCTACAAGGACTTTGCTACCCGGATGTTTTTATGCTACCATTTGAATCTTTTTCCTGTCTTCATCTACATGTGTGTGCTGTTATAAAAATAAACCATATTTTGGTTTCATCTGCTCGGTGTCTGAGTGATTGAAGAACCCCGTATCTTCACATTTGGTGGCAGCGACAGTGGGATCATTCAGACACCAACCATCGAGCACAGAAAGCACAGAGAACAGAGGATCAGACCATATGTAAGGAAACGGAAAATGCAATAAGGTGATGTTCAGCAAGTGAGCAGGTGTCAGTCCTGTGAAAGGGAAAATGTTTCCAAGGAAAGAAAATCGATGCCTCAAGACCCCTGTAGCAGAGGAGCTCAGGGATGGAGGTTCTTCAGTGTATCGGCAGGCTGGGAAGCCGGATCTGTTATTTATTGTCAGAAAAATGCAGTATATCTGGGAGTACTGGGAAGAAGCTCAGCAGATGATCAGCGGGTGGAGAGTATCCAGCATACAGGACAAGTTGTGTTACCTGGGGGATGCATTCCTGCACTGTAAAGGTGAGGCCACCTCGTGGAATCTGCTGGGGGAGCCAGAGTTTGTAGAATTTACAGAGGAAGTGATTGCTACAGTTACCCAGATGCTACAAAGAGGACAATATTCTGAGGCTGAAGGACAAGTCCAGAATAAATTGATGCCCCAGATAGAACCAGAGGAAAGGTCTAGAAGGGGGCTACTGCAATCTGGGCAGACAACCGAGGGGTCTGCCATGGAATTAATTGTTACCGCAAGAGAAGGGTCGTTGTCAGGGGGGCCCCTAACTGCCCTTGAAGAAATGAGTATGGAAGAGCTGATAGCAGAATGTCAGCTGCGAGGTATACCCATCCGATCCTGCACTCGCGGGGAAATCCTTCAGCAGATCCTTCACGATCAGGGAGATCCTACAAATGCATTTGCTGATTATCGGGCATGGATCCTCCATTTCGGTGCACAGTTGAGTGTGTGGGAACAATTGCAGTGTCTGGAGGAGTGCTTCGTGGTGGCAGAGGAAGAGGCGATTGATCGCGGGCTCCTGGATACCCCAGCATGGCAAGATCAGTGTCGCAGGGGGCGTGATGAAAGGCACCGTTTGCAACTGCTTCTCCCCCATCCTAGGGAGGAAGCTGCTCAGTGTTCTCTGCAGGGGGAGGTTATCCCCAACGTGAAGGAAGTGAGGCCTCTGAGCCAGGCACCCCGGGAGGAGCTGCACTACAGCTTCCCTTTTGCTGAGGTGGGAGATGCAGAATTATTAACCTGCTGCCAGGGGATCTATGAGGACTGCATCCAGGAGGAGATCACCGTGGTTAGAGGAGTATCCGACAACATCCAGGCCACAAGCATACCAGTCGCAGATGATGTCGTGCTTCAGGCTGCCCAGCATATTCAGCTGGGGAAGGTGGTTATCCTGGAGACTGAGGACTGCGCAGAGGAAGCGGCAGGTGAGACCCAGGCTTTTGAGGGGGTAGTACTGGCCGTGGACCAGCTTGCCCTGCAGCCACCAGCGGAATTGTTCCTGATGGAGGGTCCCTTCTCAGCCCTGGGCATTGAGACCAAATGCTGTACTGAAATTTGCCATGCCCCTAGTGTGGGTTTGAGGGAGGAAGGACTTGACAGAGTGGCGGAAGTGCCAGGGCCAGAGCGCCGATATTGGGCTGCCGTTTGGCAGATGTTCCTTGGGCAAGAGGGGGAGGTGGAAACTGCTGCCTGCCCCATTGTGCCAGAGGCAAAAGTATTAGCACACCCTATAGGTGTGCCCGGTGTGAAAGTTTACGATGTTGCAGAGGGGGGGTACCCAACATTTGAGGACGGGGGATTGCTAACTCACTTGTTAGTTAACATGCATAACTTATATTGTGATATTGCCCTTGCTGCTTCTGCAAACCAGACGCCTTTTACAAGATGGGTTTGGTATGATGTCACTCTGTGAGACTCAGGTGGTAGATCCAAACCTCAGATTCTCTGCTCTGCATCCCACTACAGGTTGTTATTGGTTCCTGAACAACTTGGTACCGGGACTAAAATAGTAGGGGAAGGCGGAGCTTCGGCAGACATGTGAAGAGACGTCTTCTCCCGTTGCTCCCCGCTACAGTTATCCTGTTTTACATATCCTGAGTACCTGGGCTTATCTAAAAAGCCTACTGGTGGTGGGGGAAGCTGCCTGGAACATCATTACCATCTCCGGTGACTTCTACGGATGCCCGCTGTCAACCTCTGAGGTCTGACATCCTGCAGCTCCCGGGCGGAGGCCTGACTCGGGCGCCATCTTGCCGCGGCCCCTCGTGGAGCACAATTTCCAGCCGACTGTGTGCCATCCCCGCCAGGCGCGCTCCGAGTCCTTATTATCGTGGACCTCCCACCCTGCCACACAGCTCTGTACAGCTGCCGGCAGCACTACATCAAGACTCCTAGAGTCGGGAGGGGAACCGCCGCACAGCGTGGGGTAAGAGGCAGCAGCCATCTTGGTCCGGCAGGTTCCAGTACACAGTAACTGGCGCCACTACACACACTGTACCTATTGTGGCCTGGGGCTGCCAGCGATATGTTACTTACTCAGCAGCGCTGCCTGCACTATGTGCTGCTGGAGTTATGACTCTGCCTCCATGCTGGTAGTGGCATAAAATCACTACACTCCCATCCAGCGGACCTTGAACATTCCTTGTACCAGATCGCACTCTCCAGCTTCATTCCTTCATACAGTTTTTTATGCCAAAATCACTGTTGCCACTTATGCCAATTGAATTGTATATACAGTGACACAATAAACTGTGCAGCTGCCGTTCTCATTTGCAGACTTGGGGGTGTGCTAGCCACCCCGTTATCACTTAGAGCTCCTCCACGGCATCCAATTTATATTCCTGCATATTTGTCATTCCAGCTTGTCTACTCCGCATATTAATATGAAGGCTTCCCTTCAATTACTCCTACAGGCTATAAATGCCTCCACTGACAGGCTGCTCAGCAGGCTCACTGATGTGCGGAGGGATGTTCTCACGGCCTCCAGCTTTCATGATATATGTGATGAGGGAGATAGGGTGGATATAACTCAAGACCCTGTTATTACAGTCTCTGCAGCTCCTATGTCCAATCAGACCCTGGATAAGTGCTTTATGCTGAATCTGTCCCGATGCTATCCTCTAGCTATATGCTCGGAAGAAGACCTGGTCCACGTAATCATCTCTCCACTGCTTCTAAAAGCAACTCCATGGTTTTTTATTCAGTTACATGAATATCCTGATGGTCCTGCTTCTGTAAATGATCCTGCGGCCACATCCACAATTCTGGTCCCCAAAATGTCTAATAATATATGGCCTTCCGATGTCTTGAAATTCCGTCTCTTGCTGTATTTGGTCACTGGTTTATTTTCATATACTGGACCACCATGGGAGGAGTCCAGTACCTTGGTTCTAATCTCTGAAGTCATGGAACTGTGGCCGGACTAACTTTTTCCAATACATACTGCGCCTATCGAGGATGCCTATTTTCTCAGTGCATAACTTCTATTTTGTTCCTCTATTAATGTTTTGTGTCCTTTTCATGTTCATAGATATACTTATACACTTTATCCTGTCAGCCTTTGCAATATTGCATTTACAATAGCAGTTCTAACCATTTCTAATGGGAGAGTGGGAATAAGTCTAGTTTTGTTCCATTACGGTTATATGATGGTGGGACTGCAATATATGCAGCTTCACATGGGAGGTGAGCCTGGCCGGACTGAACTTCTTCAATCCTTTCTGATGAGAGAGCTTTTGCCATTTTTGGCTGCTCCTTTGATGACATATAACTGCACATTCTGTTTGTTTGTTATACTGAGATTTTTGTACTTCTGTATTTCTATCCTGTTTTAAATTTTATAGGTAAGGATATAATTTTGAATGCCACATATTGCTTCGATTATCCAAATATACCTTATGTTTGACATTGCTTTGGTAGTAGACCGGGGTCTTGAGGGTGGTCAGAATAATATGCTTTGATGGATGGGGGAGGTGGATTTTGCACATCCTGACCCGGGGTTCTACCTATTTTGTAACTGGATCACTGGGGGCTTGCCCTCCTTTTCCTTTTCTTGCACACTTTCCTGGACTCTTTGCAATCCGTACCCGCAAGTGGTCTTGAAATAAAATAAAATAAAAAGTATCCTATTTTCTCCGCCCCTGCCAGTCACTCTGTCAGTATCCTGCGTTTCTGGGGGTGGGGGAGGGGTTTAGTTAGCTAATTAGTTAGTAGGGAGTATAGTGGGTTAGTGGGGTGGGTAAAATGGGTGAGGTATGGTAGTTTTTGTTTTGGCTAGGTTAGCTATGTAGCTAAGGGCCGCTAACTTGCTTTCCCATATAATTTATAGTAGTAGAGGGGTAGGGGTAGTTATTTTTCAGGGATCCAGGTACGCCTAAGTTGGGGGTGGGTTGTACAGGGTGGGGGGTTTTGTGGTAGGTTTGATTTGGGATTATGGGGAGGTATTTTGTTTTGTGTTTAAGGGAATTTATTTTATTTAAAGATAGACATGTCACTGTCCATAGCTCATTGTGTTACCACATTCTGCTTGGTATATGCTCATTCGGATAACTATTTATGTTAAGCGATTTTGTATAGTACACTATGCTAAGATTGTCACTTAGATATTCCTGCTTTTATATGTTTGGCAGCTGCCCGAATGGCGCCTTCGGGCAATTCAGTGCCAGAAATAGTTCAGGAATTGTGATTAATACTGTTTTACATGATTTCAATAACTGCGTGTAATCTGGTCTTATACCATGTATCTATTGACATGTCTTCTTATTTGGGTGTTTTGTTGAATGTTTTTTTTTTTTTTTTGAAAAATTCAATAAAAATTACTGAATAAAAAAAAAAAAAAAAAAAAATAGTAGGGGAAGGAATGTGAGGTTAGCAAACTGACCGTAAGACTGTAATTATTATATTTTAGTAGGTGTAGTGATTAATGTACTTTTTAGTCCGTCGGTACCCTCTTGTTCTCCATATATGTCTATATTCCCCATAGCTGCGTGTATTTCCAGATCAGATCGCTCTTGCCCTAATATGGTCTGACAGGAAATACCCAGGAAAGAATTCACCAAAAGGTTATGTCCAATTACCATACTTTTGTTCCTGCTATCACAGGAGGGTGGTAGCTGAGGGACAATCTTCACAGGGGGTGATCCAATTCCCCTGCTATCAACAGGAAATGTTCACAGGGGGTAATCAGGACATAATGTAATCAGACTGTGTTTTGTATCTTGTATTGATACTCCCTTGCATATCTCTGGTCACTAGCAGACTTACTGGAACCGACCCAGCAGGGGGGCTGCAGCAGATGGCCAGCTGGATATTACCTGGGGGGGGATGTGTCTGACTCTTGAATCCACCAATCGAGATCGAGTGCAAGCCCACTGATGGTATGGAGACGCGTGGGAATTTAGAAGTTTTTTAAAATGACTGGCACACAAGCCAGGAGGGAGATTTTGATGGACTGTCCTGGACTAAGAGGTTATGCTCTGTCTAGGTATCGTGTGGACTTATCTGCTATCACTGCTGTGTGGAATAAGTGATAGTTTTGTGCTTTGGAACAGATGCTACAAGGACTTTGCTACCCGGATGTTTTTATGCTACCATTTGAATCTTTTTCCTGTCTTCATCTACATGTGTGTGCTGTGATAAAAATAAACCATATTTTGGTTTCATCTGCTTGGTGTCTGAGTGATTGAAGAACCCCGTATCTTCACACCTCCTCCCCCCGGCACCCTTGTGTTCTCCTCCCCCCGGCACCCTTGTGTTCTCCTCCTCCCGGCACCCTTGTGTTCTCCTCCTCCCGGCACCCTTGTGTTCTCCTCCTCCCGGCACCCTTGTGTTCTCCTCCTCCCGGCACCCTTGTGTTCTCCTCCTCCCGGCACCCTTGTGTTCTCCTCCTCCCGGCACCCTTGTGTTCTCCTCCTCCCGGCACCCTTGTGTCCTGCTTTGTGGATTGGAACAGATACAGGAAGGAACCGGTAGAGTGTTTTATTTGAAGAATATACACCCTCTTGTTTCAGGCTGCAAGAAGACTTAGACTCCTTTCACGTCGCACAAATCACCCAGGTCGACCCGGGTCACTGTGCGGTGTGAAGGGACCATTTGAAAATACCCGGGTCCAGCAAACCAACCCAGGTTAAAAGAAGGTTGCTGGGCAGTGTAAAACGGGCTTGACCTAGTTCCCTTTCACACTATAGAGGGGAAGGAGCGTCAGCCCTGCCTCCTCCCCTGCCCCCAGAGATGACGCGCTGCCGCTCTGGTGTCCATGTAGACATAGACACCCCCCCCAAAAAAAAAAAAATCAGTCAACCTTTTCTTCATGTCAAACTTTCCATGTCGTCGTCCGTTTCCATGTGTTGACCTTTTTTCACACGTCCTTCTGGCTGTCGATCAATATGTCCATGGGGAGGACATTTAAACACAGGTCTTCAGAAACGTGACAGTTACAGACCTCAAAAGCTGACATTTACAAAGTATATTATTGAAAATATCCATATCTACAGCATTAGTTTCAAGAGTCAATGCCATGTAATACATTGCCAAATTCAACATATTTAGAAAGCAAATAAACCTCCCACAACATACATATATATCACGATGCCCGTCTTCGAGTTAAAGTCGATGGCCAAGCCAGCTCTACCATATTGTAAAATTGAAATCAACTCAGGGCTCAATGATAAATAGGAATAGTACAATCTTCCTAAAATCCCGTTGTCACGCAGAAACGCACATTTTTGGGAAAACATTTCCCACACTCATGGAAATGACCTCTCACCCATATGAACTCTCTGGTGCCGTATAAGGATTTAACTGTGCAAGACTTCCCATCTTTTGCACAATTCTAAAATATTTTATTTATAGCAAGACTTGTCTTCTGTGTCAAACTCACATCATCCCATCATCAGAATGCTCAGTCTAATGTGGTTTTTTTTGTTTCTTCATGAAATCGCTGATGCCGGACAAGACCTATTTTCTGTGTGAAACATTTCCCGCAATTGGAACAGGAAAATGGCTTCTCACCCTTGTGACTCATTAGACTGTGTCTAATGAGATGTGCTTTCTTTGTCAAACATTTCCCACATTCAGGACATAGAAACGGCTTCTCGTCTGCGAGTTTTCTGATGTCTAATGAGATATGCATTCTTTGTAAAACATTTCCCACAATCAGTGTTGTAAGATTTGCTTGTGGTTCTCCTGCAGTGCAGGCTTGCTGGGACTTTTCATGCCACAACAATGCACAATAGTTTAAATCTATTTTCTTACACAATACTATCAGCCCAGTGCCCACCGCCTAGCATTAGGGGCACTGGGGACCGCCCACCCAGTGTTCATTATGGAGGAAGGGGGGCTGTATATGGCCAGAAATGGCTACAAATGGGCGTATCCATAGCCATTTCTCCTGAGTACATTTCCCCCAATGTGTTTTCACTTATCAGATTAAACAACAGGATTTCGGTTCTGGGTACTAGGAGGTAAATGTACTAAGAATCGTGTCAGTTTTTCATGTTTTTGCACCGCAAACGTGTGTAAAAAAAACAAAATGACAATTAGAACAGAAACAAACATGCAAACAGAAGTCAATAGAACATCAACCCAACACACAAGTACTTCCCATATACATTTACTAGGGATTTAATAAGGATCGTCAGTCTGTATTGGCATCCTTACTCAGGAGTAACAGTGGCAAAAGAAAACAAGAGCTGAAATGAAGGTGACAGTTGAGTATAATGAAGCGCATAAAACCACCAGATCAATGATGGAACACATCATCCCACCCCTCCCTCCCCCTGGGATCGCCAGCACTGATTGCATGGTGCCTGGGAATCACCATAATTCATTAGTGTTAATCCCGCCCCTGGGCTCCTACTGGCCGGTGGGCGGGCTTAACTGTGTAATGGTTTATTCTGATTCCTAGGCAATACAGGGCACCCGAAGCAATGGTCCCAGTGTGATCGTTTATGTCAATATTTACCTAGTGACCCCTCCCCCCACTCACACACACACACACACCTTGGTCAGCCACCACACCACATCTTTTGTTTGTAACAATTATTACACAAAATGTTTTAAAAATCTTTATCAAATACAGTTGAAACATTTGTGAACAAGTAACATACATTACGCAAATCCACATCTTGTATAGTCAATAAAGTGTATACATATTTATAAAAAAATTCCAAAAGTTTTTTTTTTTTATGGTTTACGAATAACAAAACATTTTGTTTGTTTTTTTTACCCTCACAGCCGTCCCCTTCGTCGTGCACCACCTCTGGTGCGGAGGGTCCGCCTGGACGGTGTGGTTACAGGGGTAGTGGTCTGTGGGTGGCCGTCAGGAGACGCGCTGGCGTTCGCTTCAGGGAAACGGGCCAAAAGCTGCGTACCCAAACTCAAAACTGTTGCGTTCAGATCCCTAGCGGCACTTGTCTGTGACTCAAGCATTCTTAAGAAGGTGTCCTGGAATCTATTATTGGACTCCCTAATCTGGTCAAGGGTATCTGCCAATCTGGTCACTTCAGCCGTAAGTGCGGTCAAGCTGCCATCGTGTCCTTGGGCGCACGTATTAAGGTTAGATAGTTGGCGCACTTGGGTTGCGAGAAGGGACAGCTGCTGGGTTTGAAACTCAGACAACGCATGACGAAACGTGGAGTCGGGCTGGGCGGGAGCGGGGCTAGGGTGTATTTGGGGTTGTGGAGTTTCTACTGTGGGGGCGTCTGGCATTGGTTGGGTCCAGGGGTACGACTGTCGTGCATTTCTCTCTTCTATAGGTTCCATATCTGAGACTGGATCCAAAACTTTAGTCTCTTTGTGTTCAGAACCTATGGAAGACAAAAGGGTAAGCATTTTTGGTGTAATAACATTTGCAATATCCACCCCTCGCACTTGCCTAAGATGCCTTTGCACTAAGCCTTGGAAAATGGTAACGCGGAGAGCGCCATAGAGTACCAGCCAATCGGCTCTGACCTGCCATGTTCCCTATGGTGTTTGAAAGGCTTACTACAACCGCCCAGACTCACCAACAAGATGAGGAGAACAAGACACGGAGGTCTTCCCTGACGCCACCAATACGGGCGTCCTTGGCGGTTCTACAGCTGTCGTGCGTCTAAGAGGTTCTGCACATGACGGACCTGCAGAAGAGAAAAAGAAAACCTCATCAAAAACCACACTTTGTTTTTTTTTTTGTTTTGTATTATAGTCATAGATTTTTTGCACATTTCTTTACCAGCCTCCTCCTCGTCCTCTAGATGCCTCCTGGGCCGTCTCTGAGGTGCAAGAGGTTTTGCTGTGAATAATAATAATAATAAAAAGCTAAATATTAGTCAGGGTCGAAAGGTAGACAGGGATGAAAAGGCTGAAAGGGAGTCCGAATATAATACAACAGAGTAACAGTACAAATGTAGTCGACAATACGCAAAACAGATATAAGACTCATTTTACAATCAGCAAGGACATGTATGTACAGGAAGTGAAGCTAGACGTTCTTTTCTGTTAACGGGATTACACTGGGCCAAGCATAGCATCGAGACCTTCCCAAGAAATTGAGTATTCCTGCCAGTTAAGCCATTTAGCCACTGGAGAGTTGGACACTGCGGTAAACCAGAGGTTTCCATTTGGTAGGCATAATGCATTTCTGGGATAATATTCGCAAGGGGCGGGGGGGGGGGGGGGCGGGGGTGTGTTGGGTTTTTCCAGCTTGTGCTATCGCTGCTCTACTGATTATTAGTATATGTCCACTGTGTACACTATTATATTCTCTGAAAGAAGCAAGAAAAAATGGCTGGCTGTGCGCTTGGGAGGCCACTGCCTGAGAAATATCATTTTCCCATTAAAGCTGCAGTGAGATGTGGCTACTAAACCACATAAAGATGAAAGACAGGAAGAACACTGGACACTGCGCTATAATGGGAAATGGTTTTTAATAGATATTAATATTAATAATGTGAAAATATGTTTGAAATAAGACAAGCCGCTGATTGCGTGGAAGGCGGAGAAACGCGTTAGCACGGACTCACTGCTGTTTCTGGTATCAGTTGTCCATTTATTTGGATGGATCTAGCTGTGGGCGGACCCAGATATGGTATCTTTGGAGTGCTAACCAAACGAAAACCGGGAGCCAGGAGCCCTATACCTTTCACCTCCACCAGGTGGCCCCCTGTATATTATTGGAAATACGTTTTTGCTGTGGGGTCAGAAAAACTGCAAATATTGTCTTAAAAGATTGGTAATCATATTCCCCGGCTGTTTGCATGAATAAACCCTGCTTTGTGTGATAAAATCGACTTACTAACCAATGAATTTGGCTTGACAAAATACTAACAAGCTATAACATCTCTTAGGGGGGGATTCAATGTTGGGTCATGGCTGTAGAGCTGGCACGACCCTGTCCCGTTCTCAGTCTGCTCGACCGAGAAATCGCAGACGGGATTCAATGTCCCGCCTGCCGCGGGATTCAATGTCCCGCCTGCCGCGGGATTCAATGTCCCGCCTGCCGCGGGACCAGAATGGGGCGTGGCCACGGGAATTGGCAAGTTGCGGCTCGGAGCTCGTCAATACGACAATACGAGGCCGACTGCTTGTGAAGTCGGACTCGTCCTGCGAGATATCCTGTTCAATGCTGTCAGGGAAGACAGCGCAGGGTTGCCTACCCTCCCGGAATGGCTGGGAGGGTCCCGGAAATCGTGTCCCCCTCCCGGCCCCCCGGAAAGGGTGGCAATCCTCCCGCATATCCCCCCAGCTCCCGCAATGTGTCCCTCGGCGGGGGGTCCGCAGGTAAAATGCCGCGATCGCGGCATTTTAGCCCCACCCCCCGCTGTGCAATGCCTGAAATACTGGCATTGCACAGCGGGGGCGGGGCTAAAATGACGCGACGCTGTAGGCACGCCCCCCTAACAGGGCAGCATCCGTGTGGCCACGCCCCCGAACCGCCTCTTTTCCACTCCCGGATGTGGCCCCGCCCCCCTGTCTACCAGAGCTGGCTGCCCTCTCCCGGAGAGGGCAGCTGAAAAGTCGACAAGTATGAGACAGCGTTGAATAGGGCCCCGCAGCCATCTCCCTCGGCGGAAGATTGAATACCCCATTAAGCCTTCTTGCTTGGCAGGACTTATTTTTCAATGACTCTTTCTTCTTTATGCTAAATTGCTTGGCCTAATACTGCATTTGGCCTGATTAACCACTAATAGCCCCATCGGTAACATCATTACGCTCAGGCTAAATCTGCCTTCCAACCCCTTGTCCAGAATTGGTCACATGCTTTAAGTGTCCGTCTTCTACTGGTTATAAATCAAGGTCCGTTACTATTATGCGCTGTTAAATACAGATTGTTTTATTGATTATCTAGGTCCCATCATTTGTTATTGATTATTTTATTTCATACATATCTTCACATTATTAATATTTTTATTAAAAAAACATTTTCCACCATAGCGCAGCGTCCAGTGTTCTTCTGGTCTCTCTATGCCAACGTGGGTCGTGAAATATAAAAAAGCCCGAACATTTTTTCAAATTCTTTTGAAAAATCACAGCGGCCTTTGAACATCGACCTTTTGACCTGGTCTAGTATCGCATGTTGAGCTTGTGTTGTCGGCCTATTGACCGTTTATCTAGACACTGAGGAATACAGCGGAGAAATGGGTCTCCTAAGGGCGATTATCAGGGATTCCGCTTTGCGCACCTTGAAATCCCCAATAAGTGCCGGCTATCTGAGCTAATTGGATAGCTCCTAGGGTAGGGGTGGGCTAATAAGCGGCCCTCCAGCTGTTCTACACATCCCAGCATGCCTTGCATTAGTTTCAGCATGGCTAAATAGCAAAACGAAGGCAAGGCATGCTGGGATGTGTAGTTCATCAACAGCTGGAGGGCCGCTTATTGCCCACCCCTGCCCTAGGGATCCATTAGAAATCAATATTTACCAATCGCTACTTGGAGACAGGTGGAATATGAGTTGTTGCCCTTGGGCAAAAAACCCAAGAAGAACGGCAAAGTTCCAGAATTGGGCCAACAATATTTGCTCCTACATGCCAGCGTGCAGACCATCTATGGGGTTTTTTTGTGGTCTACAAGGTCTTAAACCAAACCCACAAGATGAACACTTACCAGGCCACCTTGGGGGATCGAGGTCAACCACCTGCAAGCGGGCGATGACGTCTGGAGAGATTAGCTTCTTCAAGGGCACCTCATGCTTCAGATAGTTAACCTGGCAAGGAACGCCAACACCCGCCCAACGTGCACCCCTGGACTCCTTGGCCATTTTCAGCTTGACCCTTCTTTTAATGTCTGAAAACCTCTTCTTGCAGTTTTCTTCATTGCGTCGGACATGGCCCTTGGCGTTCACAGCCTTCACAATCCGCGCCCAGATGGCCGATTTATGTTGCGTCGTGGTGCGGGCTGCCTGACGTCCGAAGAGCAACTTCTGTGACTTCATCACTTCGCTCACCAAGGTAATGTTCTCATGATAAGTGAACTTGACATTCCGACCAGACTTGGTCTTAGTGCATGGGGTGGATACCTCATCACTGTCAACGGGAGAATTGTCAAATAGGTCCACCAACTCCTCGGGGCTAGACATGTTCCCGTCCTCCTCCATGGAGAAAACACAACACACTTAGACGTAAAACACAAATCTACTTTAAAAGAGCCCATAAAGCAATAGCCATAACCCAGCGAAACGGTTATAACGAATAAACAAACAAGTTGGTAATGAAAGGAAGGAATCTTGGACTTTGGAGACACAGAGGACAAGAAAGCCAACGTAGTTGTTCTCGTGGAAGCAATAACTTTGGCCGGTTCAGGACCAAAAAGTAACTCCTCATTGAGGGGGAAAGATTCAAGGGCCTTTCTGTATTAAGGTGTCAGTGTGCCGTGCCAGGGTGGCCGTCCTATTGAGACTGTTGAAACCAAAACTCTGGTCTAAAAGAAGACTAGCATCCAAAGTCAGTATGAAGGTCAGAAGCCCACCATGAAATGACGGCTGGGCTTCCACCATCTAATCTTTCGTTGCAATGGTAACTAACCATTGTATCAAAAGAATTTGATAGAAAAACTATTACTTTGATTAGCACATGTGCAAAACCGATGGGACTGGGGACCCGGACCCAATTAATGCATCGGAACACTATCAGGTGCTTACCATTCGATGGTGGCAAACATCGCAATGACCTATTGGACAGTTATCTGTCAGTGCTCAGACTAGTAAAGCAGCAGCGGCAGCTATACCCCCACACCCCAGTGTCCCCCATGGTTGAAAGGGAAAGAAGATGATCACATAGTGAACAGTCACTGGGGTGTTTGACAACACCATAAATCCAACCTACCTGATACTCCAGTGGGACACTGTGATTCTCCTCTGTGTGGTCCTGGGAATACAGAGGACGGGGACATCTCTCTGGGGTATTCCTGTTACTGGGCCCATCTGTAGGAGACACACAGTGACTGAGGACATTGTATATATGTGATTATCCTGGGAATACAGAGGGTGGGGACATCTCTCTGGGGTATCTCTGTTACTGGCCCCATCTGTAGGAGACACACAGTGACTGAGGACATTGTATATATGTGATTATCCTGGGAATACAGAGGACGGGGACATCTCTCTGGGGTATTCCTGTTACTGGCCCCATCTGTAGGAGACACACAGTGACTGAGGACATGGTATATATGTGATTATTCTGGGAATACAGAGGACGGGGACATCTCTCTGGGGTATTTCTGTTACTGGCCCCATCTGTAGGAGACACACAGTGACTGAGGACATTGTATATATGTGATTGACCTGGGAATACAGAGGACGGGGACATCTCTCTGGGGTATTCCTGTTACTGGGCCCATCTGTAGGAGACACGTAGTGACTGAGGTCATTGTATATATGTGATTATCCTGGGAATACAGAGGACGGGGACATCTCTCTGGGGTATTCCTGTTACTGGCCCCATCTGTAGGAGACACACAGTGACTGAGGACATGGTATATATGTGATTATCCTGGGAATACAGAGGACGGGGACATCTCTCTGGGGTATTTCTGTTACTGGCCCCATCTGTAGGAGACACACAGTGACTGAGGACATTGTATATATGTGATTATCCTGGGAATACAGAGGACGAGGACATCTCTCTGGGGTATTCCTGTTACTGGGCCCATCTGTAGGAGACACACAGTGACTGAGGACATGGTATATATGTGATTATCCTGGGAATACAGAGGACGGGGACATCTCTCTCTGGGGTATTCCTGTTACTGGCCCCATCTGTAGGAGACACGCAGTGACGGAGTACATGGTATATATGTGATTATCCTGGGAATACAGAGGACGGGGACATCTCTATGGGGTATTCCTGTTACTGGGCCCATCTGTAGGAGACACGCAGTGACTGAGGACATGGTATATATGTGATTATCCTGGGAATACAGAGGACAGGGACATCTCTCTGGGGTATCTCTGTTACTGGGCCCATCTGTAGGAGACACGCAGTGACTGAGGACATTGTATATATGTGATTATCCTGGGAATACAGAGGACAGGGACATCTCTCTGGGGTATCTCTGTTACTGGGCCCATCTGTAGGAGACACGCAGTGACTGAGGACATGGTATATATGTGATTATCCTGGGAATACAGAGGACGGGGACATCTCTCTGGGGTATTCCTGTTACTGGCCCCATCTGTAGGAGACACGCAGTGACTGAGGACATGGTATATATGTGATTATCCTGGGAATACAGAGGACGGGGACATCTCTCTGGGGTATCTCTGTTACTGGGCCCATCTGTAGGAGACACACAGTGACTGAGGACATTGTATATATGTGATTATCCTGGGAATGCAGAGGACGGGGACATCTCTCTGGGGTATTCCTGTTACTGGCCCCATCTGTAGGAGACACACAGTGACTGAGGACATGGTATATATGTGATTATCCTGGGAATACAGAGGACGGGGACATCTCTCTGGGGTATTCCTGTTACTGGGCCCATCTGTAGGAGACACACAGTGACTGAGTACATTGTATATATGTGATTATCCTGGGAATACAGAGGACGGGGACATCTCTCTGGGGTATCTCTGTTACTGGACCCATCTGTAGGAGACACACAGTGACTGGGGACATGGTATATATGTGATTATCCTGGTAATACAGAGGACGGGGACATCTCTCTGGGGTATCTCTGTTACTGGGCCCATCTGTAGGAGACACGCAGTGACTGAGGACATTGTATATATGTGATTATCCTGGGAATACAGAGGACGGGGACATCTCTCTGGGGTATTCCTGTTACTGGGCCCATCTGTAGGAGACACACAGTGACTGAGTACATGGTATATATGTGATTATCCTGGGAATACAGAGGACGGGGACATCTCTCTGGGGTATCTCTGTTACTGGGCCCATCTGTAGGAGACACACAGTGACTGAGGACATGTATATATGTGATTATCCTGGGAATACAGAGGATGGGGACATCTCTCTGGGGTATTCCTGTTACTGGCCCATCTGTAGGAGACACGCAGTGACTGGGGACATTGTATATATGTGATTATCCTGGGAATACAGAGGACGGGGACATCTCTCTGGGGTATTCCTGTTAATGGGCCCATCTGTAGGAGACACACAGTGACTGAGTACATTGTATATATGTGATTATCCTGGGAATACAGAGGACGGGGACATCTCTCTGGGGTATTCCTGTTACTGGCCCCATCTGTAGGAGACACACAGTGACTGAGGACATTGTATATATGTGATTATCCTAGGAATACAGAGGACGGGGACATCTCTCTGGGGTATTCCTGTTACTGGCCCCATCTGTAGGAGATATAGTGACTGAGGACATGGTATATATGTGATTATCCTGGGAATACAGAGGATGGGGACATCTCTCTGGGGTATTCCTGTTACTGGCCCCATCTGTAGGAGACACACAGTGACTGAGGACATTGTATATATGTGATTATCCTGGGAATACAGAGGACGGGGACATCTCTCTGGGGTATCTCTGTTACTGGCCCCATCTGTAGGAGACACACAGTGACTGAGGACATGGTATATATGTGATTATCCTGGGAATACAGAGGACGTGGACATCTCTCTGGGGTATTCCTGGTACTGGCCCCATCTGTAGGAGACACGCAGTGACTGGGGACATGGTATATATGTGATTATCCTGGGAATACAGAGGACGGAGACATCTCTCTGGGGTATTCCTGTTACTGGGCCCATCTGTAGGAGACACGCAGTGACTGAGGACATGGTATATATGTGATTATCCTGGGAATACAGAGGACGGGGACATCTCTCTGGGGTATTCCTGTTACTGGCCCATCTGTAGGAGACACGCAGTGACTGAGGACATTGTATATATGTGATTATCCTGGGAATACAGAGGACGGGGACATCTCTCTGGGGTATTCCTGTTACTGGCCCATCTGTAGGAGACACGCAGTGACTGAGGACATGGTATATATGTGATTATCCTGGGAATACAGAGGACGGGGACATCTCTCTGGGGTATTCCTGTTACTGGGCCCATCTGTAGGAGACACACAGTGACTGAGGACATTGTATATATGTGATTATCCTGGGAATACAGGGGACGGGGACATCTCTCTGGGGTATTCCTGTTACTGGGCCCATCTGTAGGAGACACACAGTGACTGAGGACATTGTATATATGTGATTATCCTGGGAATACAGGGGACGGGGACATCTCTCTGGGGTATCTCTGTTACTGGCCCATCTGTAGGAGACACACACTGACTGAGGACATTGTATATATGTGATTATCCTGGGAATACAGAGGACGAGGACATCTCTCTGGGGTATTCCTGTTACTGGGCCTATCTGTAGGAGACACGCAGTGACTGAGGACATTGTATATATGTGATTATCCTGGGAATACAGAGGACGAGGACATCTCTCTGGGGTATTCCTGTTACTGGGCCTATCTGTAGGAGACACGCAGTGACTGAGGACATTGTATATATGTGATTATCCTGGGAATACAGAGGACGGGGACATCTCTCTGGGGTAATTCCTGTTACTGGGCCCATCTGTAGGAGACACGCAGTGACTGAGGACATGGTATATATGTGATTATCCTGGGAATACAGAGGACGGGACATCTCTATGGGGTATCTCTGTTACTGGGCCCATCTGTAGGAGACACACAGTGACTGAGTACATTGTATATATGTGATTATCCTGGGAATACAGAGGACGGGGACATCTCTCTGGGGTATCTCTGTTACTGGACCCATCTGTAGGAGACACACAGTGACTGGGGACATGGTATATATGTGATTATCCTGGTAATACAGAGGACGGGGACATCTCTCTGGGGTATCTCTGTTACTGGGCCCATCTGTAGGAGACACGCAGTGACTGAGGACATTGTATATATGTGATTATCCTGGGAATACAGAGGACGGGGACATCTCTCTGGGGTATCTCTGTTACTGGGCCCATCTGTAGGAGACACACAGTGACTGAGGACATGGTATATATGTGATTATCCTGGGAATACAGAGGACAGGGACATCTCTCTGGGGTATTCCTGTTACTGGCCCATCTGTAGGAGACACACAGTGACTGAGTACATTGTATATATGTGATTATCCTGGGAATACAGAGGACGGGGACATCTCTCTGGGGTATTCCTGTTACTGGCCCCATCTGTAGGAGACACACAGTGACTGAGGACATGGTATATATGTGATTATCCTAGGAATACAGAGGACGGGGACATCTCTCTGGGGTATCTCTGTTACTGGCCCCATCTGTAGGAGACACACAGTGACTGAGGACATGGTATATATGTGATTATCCTGGGAATACAGAGGACGGAGACATCTCTCTGGGGTATCTCTGTTACTGGCCCCATCTGTAGGAGACACGCAGTGACTGAGGACATGGTATATATGTGATTATCCTGGGAATACAGAGGACGGGGACATCTCTCTGGGGTATCTCTGTTACTGGCCCATCTGTAGGAGACACACACTGACTGAGGACATTGTATATATGTGATTATCCTGGGAATACAGAGGACGAGGACATCTCTCTGGGGTATTCCTGTTACTGGGCCTATCTGTAGGAGACACGCAGTGACTGAGGACATTGTATATATGTGATTATCCTGGGAATACAGAGGACGAGGACATCTCTCTGGGGTATTCCTGTTACTGGGCCTATCTGTAGGAGACACGCAGTGACTGAGGACATTGTATATATGTGATTATCCTGGGAATACAGAGGACGGGGACATCTCTCTGGGGTAATTCCTGTTACTGGGCCCATCTGTAGGAGACACGCAGTGACTGAGGACATGGTATATATGTGATTATCCTGGGAATACAGAGGACGGGACATCTCTATGGGGTATCTCTGTTACTGGGCCCATCTGTAGGAGACACACAGTGACTGAGTACATTGTATATATGTGATTATCCTGGGAATACAGAGGACGGGGACATCTCTCTGGGGTATCTCTGTTACTGGGCCCATCTGTAGGAGACACACAGTGACTGAGGACATGGTATATATGTGATTATCCTGGGAATACAGAGGACGGGGACATCTCTCTGGGGTATCTCTGTTACTGGCCCCATCTGTAGGAGACACACAGTGACTGAGGACATGGTATATATGTGATTATCCTGGGAATACAGAGGACGGAGACATCTCTCTGGGGTATCTCTGTTACTGGCCCCATCTGTAGGAGACACGCAGTGACTGAGGACATGGTATATATGTGATTATCCTGGGAATACAGAGGATGGGGACATCTCTCTGGGGTATCTCTGTTACTGGCCCCATCTGTAGGAGACACGCAGTGACTGTGGACATGGTATATATGTGATTATCCTGGGAATACAGAGGATGGGGACATCTCTCTGGGGTATTCCTGTTACTGGGCCCATCTGTAGGAGACACACAGTGACGGAGGACATGGTATATATGTGATTATCCTGGGAATACAGAGGACGGGGACATCTCTCTGGGGTATTCCTGTTACTGGGCCCATCTGTAGGAGACACAGTGACTGAGGACATTGTATATATGTGATTATCCTGGGAATACAGAGGACGGGGACATCTCTCTGGGGTATTCATGTTACTGGCCCCATCTGTAGGAGACACGCAGTGACTGAGGACATGGTATATATGTGATTATCCTGGGAATACAGAGGACGGGGACATCTCTCTGGGGTATTCCTGTTACTGGGCCCATCTGTAGGAGACACGCAGTGACTGAGGACATTGTATATATGTGATTATCCTGGGAATACAGAGGACGGGGACATCTCTCTGGGGTATCCCTGTTACTGGGCCCATCTGTAGGAGACACACAGTGACTGAGGACATGGTATATATGCGATTATCCTGGGAATACAGGGGACGGGGACATCTCTCTGGGGTATCTCTGTTACTGGGCCCATCTGTAGGAGACACGCAGTGACTGAGGACATGGTATATATGTGATTATCCTGGGAATACAGAGGACGGGGACATCTCTCTGGGGTATCTCTGTTACTGGGCCCATCTGTAGGAGACACACAGTGACTGAGGACATTGTATATATGTGATTATCCTGGGAATACAGAGGACGGGGACATCTCTCTGGGGTATCTCTGTTACTGGCCCCATCTGTAGGAGACACGCAGTGACTGAGGACATGGTATATATGTGATTATCCTGGGAATACAGAGGACCGGGACATCTCTCTGGGGTATTCCTGTTACTCGGCCCATCTGTAGGAAACACGCAGTGACTGAGGACATTGTATATATGTGATTATCCTGGGAATACAGAGGACGGGGACATCTCTCTGGGGTATTCCTGTTACTGGGCCCATCTGTAGGAGACACGCAGTGACTGAGGACATTGTATATATGTGATTATCCTGGGAATACAGAGGACGGGGACATCTCTCTGGGGTATCTCTGTTACTGGGCCCATCTGTAGGAGACACACAGTGACTGAGGACATGGTATATATGCGATTATCCTGGGAATACAGGGGACGGGGACATCTCTCTGGGGTATCTCTGTTACTGGGCCCATCTGTAGGAGACACGCAGTGACTGAGGACATGGTATATATGTGATTATCCTGGGAATACAGAGGACGGGGACATCTCTCTGGGGTATCTCTGTTACTGGGCCCATCTGTAGGAGACACACAGTGACTGAGGACATTGTATATATGTGATTATCCTGGGAATACAGAGGACGGGGACATCTCTCTGGGGTATATCTGTTACTGGCCCCATCTGTAGGAGACACGCAGTGACTGAGGACATGGTATATATGTGATTATCCTGGGAATACAGAGGACCGGGACATCTCTCTGGGGTATTCCTGTTACTGGGCCCATCTGTAGGAAACACGCAGTGACTGAGGACATTGTATATATGTGATTATCCTGGGAATACAGAGGACGGGGACATCTCTCTGGGGTATTCCTGTTACTGGGCCCATCTGTAGGAGACACACAGTGACTGAGGACATTGTATATATGTGATTATCCTGGGAATACAGAGGACGGGGACATCTCTCGCCGGAGCAGATATGAGGGGGAACGGGGGAGCGACGGGGGTTGCCTACAGTTCTGTGGTGGGTTTTGCTGGGGCAGGACAAAACTACTTTGTCACGTCCCCCAACCAATGCAGTGTTGGATGTCGACAACAGGAAAGCATCGTTAGAGTATCCTACTAACATGTCAGCAATTGTTTTTCGTAAAAATCATTTGTTCCTGGACCAATATTACCTTAAATAAAATTGTATTCACATTAATAATTTAAAAAAACGATTGCAACTATTTAATTTTTTTTCCATTTTATTTACAAAAATGAAAAAAAAAAAGAAAATTATAATAATAAAAAAATACAATACAATCATAAACACAAAAAATCTTCCAGCAATCTGCAGGTACAACGTCAACTGCACCTTCAGCCGCACAAAAGGTTGGTGAAGAAGCGGCAGGGCATGACGATACAGAAAGGCCTGGCACCGGTAGCGAAGGCAGCCAATAACGCAATGACAAAAAGCCGGAATCCTGCATTTCCACCCCGAAAGCTAGCTGCTTTGGTGCCTAGAACGGGTCAGCCGTTGTGTTGGTTCTGAATCGGCCTGGGAAGGTCCTGCTTCTGGTGTTGGGGGTGCTGGTAGAGGTGTTGTAGTCAGCCTCTCACATATATGATCCAGGGTGCTGCATAATTGGGTGAACCCTTGGCGGATACTGCAGTGGACATTGTGCACTTCACTCTTCATGTCTTCGAGCGCCGTGAGGGTACGTGCCTGCAACCTGACACTCTGCTGATGGCTTTCAAGATGCTGCTGATGGATCTTTAACAGTTCCTCTTGCACTCGCAGAGTACGTGCTCCTTGCTCCTGGATAATTCTGAGCAGATCCGGAGTCGAGGCCTGAATGCCAACTTCCGCTGGATGGGCTTCAGCCGGTGGTGTACTCAACTGCGCTTCAGTGGTTTGTCCGGCACCTAGCACTGGTGTGTACAGCTCATCGGCATCATCTGTATATAAAATAGACGATCGCATTTAGAAATACTCCTAGAACACTGCTTTCACCAGATGCATTACGTAAGGCACATTTTACCAGCAAAATCTTGACACAAGGTCTCCAGATGCGGATCGGTATCCATGTTGGGGACCCCTTCCACCTCCTCCGGGGCAATGCAGCACTCCGCAAGCATTTCAAGTTCCGAAAGCTCCAGATGGGGGGGTAATGCTCCACCTCCCGTAGCGCAGCTATGTTGTAAGCGGGACGCACATTTGATCTTTAGTTTTGATTTAAAATCGTGCCATCTACAAAGATAGATTACAATTAAATTGGACAATGCAATATCTCACCTTTGACATATACACTCACATATACATATATATATATAATCTTTGTTGTAACATTATCATGCATTACGTTGAACCCAGAAAATTGCATCTATACATTTAAATATGGAAATCTGGTTAGAGCCTGTTTGTGCTGTTCTCTGAAGGGAGTAGTACACACCATTGTAGGAAATGTTCAGCTTTTTGTCAATTTCTCGCACAGAATAGCCTTAATTTATATTATAAGAAGAAGACTGTCGAGTTTACATTAAAGTTCCCTTTTTCTGCCCATTTCGAAAGTACATTCGAACACACAAATGTGATGATCCAGATACTCCACTAGCTCAAAGGAAGGCCAGTGTTATAGCTTCTCAAACAAGCAAACCCATTTCCAGCTGTGCCAACGTAATTGCACAAGTTTTTTGTAATCATCCATTCGTCTTCTAACGCGATTAGCAAACACAACGTACCATTAGAACACTGGAGTGATGGTTGCAACATTATTCAAATGTAAACATAGTGTAAATGTATTAAAAATACTATTCTACCGCACTTACCTACGCCGAACATTCTTGAAGGTTCGGGTGTAAGGACTGATCAAGTTGATGGCCGCGGTAATTTCTTTCCAAATTTTTTCTTTGGATGCTACACCCATATTTTTCGGGGCGTACTCAATTAAGTCTCGCGCTCTTGGCACCAAAATCGCCAGCTCACGCTGTAGAAACGCGGGATTCCTGCTTCTGCGAGCGCGTTCTCGGTTGCTTCGACTACCGGTTCCAGGCCTTTCCGTGTCGTCGCGCCCTGCCGCTCCTCCACCGATCTCTCGTGCGGCTGAAGGTGCTGTTGCCGTTGTGCCAGTTAGTGGTGGCTGTGAGGGGGCTCTTGCCTGCTCAGCCGTCCTCCCGTGTTCTGATGCTGTAATTTGCGCGCTTATTCTTGTTAGGTCAGCGGCTACCTGCTCTCCCTCCGACCAGGACATAGCTGCGAAGTTAATGCAGATGTGCAAAGGGTTTATATTGAATTAAATTTGACTTATGCTATATTTCCGCAATTATGTTTCTCGTTACAAACACGCTGCATCAAAACATCCATTTTTGTAAGAGAAAAAAACTTGGGTAAATTATAATGGTTTTTTTTTTTTATGATATTTAATAAGTTAGGCATTGATTTATGGTAGGGATGCAAATGTTTTGGAACCGTCGTTGGGTCACTTGTACATGTGTTTTTAAATATTATATGCATTACGCTGTGCATTGTATTGTTGTGAATGTGAATGATGTATGTATGTGTGTGTAAAATAGGCTATTTCAGTGTGATATTATTTGGAGAAGCCGCTGTCAACCAACCGGTGTGGATGATGCTGACCCCGCCCATCCCCAAAATCCTCCTACACCATCCTCTGCAGATCTCCCCCTCAATCCACCCTTCCCATCCCCAGCTCACCATTGTCCCAGCCCCTCCTCCCAGTCTGAGATCTCTCAGCCAATCAGCAGGCCAGTGTTTTGACTTTTTTTTTTTATTCTCCTGCCCGCTCTGCTGCCCGGACCCGCTGCCAGCTCACTGGCTGCTGCCCGCTCAGCAGCTGCCACCCGCCCCGCCGCCCTCCTCCCCGCTGCCACCCTCTCAGCAGCTGCAGCCCTCCCCCTCCCACACATAGGATAGGGATGGCCATCGTTGCCATTGCTATCTATGGTTGCCATCGATGGCAATAGTGCAACTGGCCATCCATAGTGTTAAACTATGCTATTGATGACCATCGATGATTTTACCTATTGATGGTCATCCAATTTTTTTTTTTGACTGATTGGCCTGTGGGACAATCAAAACATGGGGGCGGGTCATCACGGGTGTCAGGGAGGCGGAGTTATGCTCCGTGCCCCGACACTTTGAAAAAACAAAAACAAAAGCAAAACATCGTTTAGTTGTGCCATCGATGGAGGGAAACCATCTGGTCCTCCCCGATCGTTGGCAAAAGTATTTAACATTGGCCATAAACCATCGATGATTTTGAATCATCGACGGTCGGTGGTAATCCCTATCGGATCAGACTCCGTATAAAAGCACCCGCGATGTGCCGCTGATGGGTCTGATCCAAGGACCGCACATCGGGTGGCATAGGGGTGTCAAACACATGCGATTCTGCCTGATCTGTCGGAATCGGGTAACATCGGACCAAATGACAGTAGTGTATGGGGGCCTTAGGTACTGTAGATGTGACGCACATACATATAGTTGCACATGGATATGTATCAGTACGTTGGCATCCTGTGCGCTACATTACGATGGCTTCCTTGTGTTCCGAAGTGGGCGTGCATGTGTGTGGTTGCGAACGAATTGCGGTAGTGTGTAAGCGAGCGAGCGAATATGGCGAACGGGCCAACCTGAATTACGCCCAAAATTCAGTCCGTCCTGTCACCCGGCATATCCGTCACACAGCTGGGCCGCACCCTGCACGGTGATATTATATTCTGGGCACTGCAGTAGGGTGTGGTATAACAATCCGACAGTAGGGATTCTGACAGTCATTAGCCCGACGGCACAGCGGGGGGAGCGCAATGAAGCCCCTTGTGGGCTCGCTGCGCTCACCACGCTGCAGGCACGGTGGTGGGCTGGGCTCACCACCTATTTTATTCTCCCTCTACGGGGGTCGTGGACCCCCACGAAGGAGCAGTCGGGATTCCGATAATGACTGTCGGAATCCCGACTGTCGGTGAGTCGTCCGGCACCCCTGCGGTATACATGTATCCAGAAGGCTGACCACAATCACCCAAACGGAAACGATATGTTCACACAATCTTCCAAATGAATGATATATAATGGTACAGTATGTGACTCAGCGATCTACAGACCCACTTCTTTAGTCCATAGAAATCAGTGGTCCTCAAAGACCCCCAACAATACACATATTCCAGGTCACCCGGCAGGAGCACAGGTGCACTCATTGCTCACTGACACATTTCCTAGGTCACACAGCAGGTGCACAGATGTACTCATTACTCACTGACACATGTCCCAGGTCACCCAGCAGCTGCAACGGTGTACTCATTACTCACTGACACATTTCCCAGGTCACCCGGCAGGTGCACAGGTGCACTCATTACTCACACACATGTCCCAGGTCACCCGGCAGGTGCACAGGTGCACTCATTACTCACTGACACATTTCCCAGGTCACCCGGCAGGAGCAAACATGGACTCATTACTCACTGACACATTTCCCAGGTCACCCGGCAGGTGCACAGGTGCACGCATTACTCACACACATGTCCCAGGTCACCCGGCAGATGCACAGGTGTACTCATTACTCAGACACATTTCTCAGGTCACCCGGCAGGTGCACAGGTGCACGCATTACTCACACACATGTCCCAGGTCACCCGGCAGATGCACAGGTGTACTCATTACTCACTGACATTTCCCAGGTCACCCAGCAGGTGCACAGGTGTACTCATTACTCACTGACACATTTCCCAGGTCACCCGGCAGGAGCACAGGTGCACTCATTACTCACTGACACATTTCCCAGGTCACCCAGCAGGTGCACAGGTGTACTCATTACTCACTGACACATTTCCCAGGTCACCCGGCAGGTGCACAGGTGTACTCATTACTCACTGACACATCTCACAGGTCACCCGGCAGGTGCACAGGTGTACTCATTACTCACTGACACATTTCCCTGGTCACCCAGCAGGAGCACAGGTGTACTCATTACTCACTGACACATTTCCCTGGTCACCCAGCAGGTGCACAGGTGTACTCATTACTCACTGACACATTTCCCAGGTCACCCGTCAGGAGCACAGGTGCACTCATTACTCACTGACACATTTCCCAGGTCACCCAGCAGGTGCACAGGTGTACTCACTACTCACTGACACATTTCCCAGGTCACCCAGCAGGTGTACTCATTACTCACTGACACATTTCCCAGGTCACACAGCAGGTGCACAGGTGTACTCATTACTCACTGACACATCTCACAGGTCACCCGGCAGGGGCACAGGTGTACTCATTACTCACACATTGTCCAGGTCACCCAGCAGATACACAGGTGTAGTCATTACTCACTGACACATTTCCCAGGTCACCCAGCAGGTGCACAGGTGTACTCATTACTCACTGACACATTTCCCAGGTCACCCGGCAGGAGCACAGGTGTACTCATTACTCACTGACACATTTCCCAGGTCACCCGGCAGGTGCACAGGTGTACTCATTACTCACTGACACATTTCCCAGGTCACCCAGCAGGTGCACAGGTGTACTCATTACTCACTGACACATTTCCCAGGTCACCCGGCAGGAGCACAGGTGTACTCATTACTCACTGACACATTTCCCAGGTCACACAGCAGGTGCACAGGTGTACTCATTACTCACTGACACATCTCACAGGTCACCCGGCAGGGGCACAGGTGTACTCATTACTCACACATTGTCCAGGTCACCCAGCAGATACACAGGTGTAGTCATTACTCACTGACACATTTCCCAGGTCACCCAGCAGGTGCACAGGTGTACTCATTACTCACTGACACATTTCCCAGGTCACCCGGCAGGAGCACAGGTGTACTCATTACTCACTGACACATTTCCCTGGTCACCCAGCAGGTGCACAGGTGTACTCATTACTCACTGACACATTTCCCAGGTCACCCGTCAGGAGCACAGGTGCACTCATTACTCACTGACACATTTCCCAGGTCACCCAGCAGGTGCACAGGTGTACTCACTACTCACTGACACATTTCCCAGGTCACCCAGCAGGTGTACTCATTACTCACTGACACATTTCCCAGGTCACACAGCAGGTGCACAGGTGTACTCATTACTCACTGACACATCTCACAGGTCACCCGGCAGGGGCACAGGTGTACTCATTACTCACACATTGTCCAGGTCACCCAGCAGATACACAGGTGTAGTCATTACTCACTGACACATTTCCCAGGTCACCCAGCAGGTGCACAGGTGTACTCATTACTCACTGACACATTTCCCAGGTCACCCAGCAGGAGCACAGGTGTACTCATTACTCACTGACACATCTCACAGGTCACCCGTCAGGTGCACAGGTGTACTCATTACTCACTGACACATTTCCCAGGTCACCCGGCAGGAGCACACATGGACTCATTACTCACTGACACATTTCCCAGGTCACCCAGCAGGAGCACAGGTGCACTCATTACACACTGACACATTTCCCAGGTCACCCAGCAGGTGCACAGGTGTACTCATTACTCACTGACACATTTCCCAGGTCACCCAGCAGGTGCACAGGTGTACTCATTACTCACTGACACATTTCCCAGGTCACCCCGGCAGGTGCACAGGTGTACTCATTACTCACTGACACATTTCTCAGGTCACCCGCAGGTGTACAGGTGTACTCATTACTCACTGACACATCTCACAGGTCACCCGTCAGGAGCACAGGTGTACTCATTACTCACTGACACATTTCCCAGGTCACCCGGCAGGAGCACAGGTGCACTCATTACTCACTGACACATTTCCCAGGTCACCCAGCAGGTGCACAGGTGTACTCATTACTCACTGACACATCTCACAGGTCACCCGTCAGGTGCACAGGTGTACTCATTACTCACTGACACATTTCCCAGGTCACCCGGCAGGAGCACACATGGACTCATTACTCACTGGCACATTTCGCAGGTCACCCAGCAGGAGCACAGGTGTACTCATTACTCACTGACACATTTCCCAGGTCACCCAGCAGGTGCACAGGTGTACTCATTACTCACTGACACATTTCCCAGGTCACCCCGGCAGGTGCACAGGTGTACTCATTACTCACTGACACATTTCTCAGGTCACCCGCAGGTGTACAGGTGTACTCATTACTCACTGACACATCTCACAGGTCACCCGTCAGGAGCACAGGTGCACTCATTACTCACTGACACATTTCCCAGGTCACCCGGCAGGAGCAAACATGGACTCATTACTCACTGACACATTTCCCAGGTCACCTGGCAGGTGCACAGGTGTACTCATTACTCACTGACACATTTCCCAGGTCACCCGGCAGTGTACTCATTACTCACTGACACATTTCCCAGGTCACACAGCAGGAGCACAGGTGCAGTCATTACTCACTAACACATTTCCCAGGTCACCCGGCAGGTGCACTCATTACTCACTGACACATGTCCCAGGCCACCCCGGCAGGTGCACAGGTGCAGTCATTACTCACTAACACATTTCCCAGGTCACCCGGCAGGTGCACAGGTGCAGTATTTACTCACTAACACATTTCCCAGGTCACCCGGCAGGTGCACTCATTACTCACTGACACATGTCCCAGGTCACCCGGCAGGTGCACAGGTGCAGTATTTACTCACTAACACATTTCCCAGGTCACCCGGCAGGTGCACTCATTACTCACTGACACATGTCCCAGGTCACCCGGCAGGTGCACAGGTGCACTCATTACTCACTAACACATTTCCCAGGTCACCCGACAGGTGCACAGGTGCACTCATTACTCACTGACACATGTCCCAGGTCACCCGGCAGGTGGACACATTACTCACTGACACATTTTAAAAGATCCACAGGTGGAACGAATTACTTCACTGTGAGGAGACCTAGAAAACATGCACTGTTGGGGGTCTATGAGAACCAACATTGGGAACCAATAGTGTGATATAACATATTGCTATATTAACTTATTACATGACCATTTTCAGTACTTAGTGATTATTACTCACCTGTGCTGATACCTGTAGGGATTTCCTCCTCCTTACACTGCTGATCACCCATCACATACGTCTCCTCTTCCTCTTTTATATCTTCTACTTTAATACCAGTCAGGTAAATAATCTACATAAACCGCAATCAATAAGATAATAAAGTTTGAGTAATTTTATTAGGAAAAAAAGAATATTAAAGTATAAGGTGCACAATGGCTTAACATTGACATTTGGATTATTCTGATAATGAAGGAACAGATTGGTTAGGAATAGGACTAGAAACTTTTATTATATATATATTCTGTATGTTTATACATAAAGATATTGTGAGAGGATACAATTATATGCATATCATAAGAAGACATGCATGTTGTCCCTACATACAATGAAAAGTAACCAATATATTGGTATCTACCTGATTCTCCTGTGTATGATATGAACATTTCTCTTGGGTATTCCTGTTACTGGCTTCATCTGTAGGAGACATACAATGAATCCGTACACTGTACACACAGAGAGTGCGCGGAGGAGACTGGTCAGATATCTAGGCTGGTAACACACAGTGACATGATGTGAGGGGAGAGCAGGAGTATAACAGGGGCTGATGGCTCCTGATGTATGAGATACACCAGAGAGTGTGGGGAGGAGACTGGTCAGATATCTAGGCTGGTAACACACAGTGACATGATGTGAGGGGAGAGCAGGAGTATAACAGGGGCTGATGGCTCCTGATGTATGAGATACACCAGAGAGTGCGGGGAGGAGACTGGTCAGATCTCTGGGCTGGTAACACACAGTGACATGATGTGAGGGGGAGAGCAGGAGTATAATAGGGGCTGATGGCACCTGATGTATGAGATACACCAGAGAGTGCGGGGAGGAGACTGGTCAGATATCTGGGCTGGTAACACACAGTGACATGATGTGAGGGGAGAGCAGGAGTATAATAGGGACTGATGGCTCCTGATGTATGAGATACACCAGAGAGTGCGGGGAGGAGACTGGTCAGATCTCTGGGCTGGTAACACACAGTGACATGATGTGAGGAGGAGAGCAGGAGTATTATAGGGGCTGATGGCTCCTGATGTATGAGATACACCAGAGAGTGCGGGGAGGAGACTGGTCAGATCTCTGGGCTGGTAACACACAGTGACATGATGTGAGGGGGAGAGCAGCAGTAACATAGGGGCTGATGGCTACTGATGTATGAGATACACCAGAGAGTGCGCGGAGGAGACTGGTCAGATCTCTGGGCTGGTAACACACAGTGACATGATGTGAGGGGAGAGCAGGAGTATAATAGGGGCTGATGGCTCCTGATGTATGAGATATACCAGAGAGTGCAGGGAGGAGACTGGTCAGATCTCTGGGCTGGTAACACACAGTGACATGATGTGAGGGGGAGAGCAGGAGTATAATAGGGGCTGATGGCTCCTGATGTATGAGATACACCAGAGAGTGCGGGGAGGAGACTGGTCAGATCTCTGGGCTGGTAACACAGTGACATGATGTGAGGGGAGAGCAGGAGTATAATAGGGGCTGATGGCTCCTGATGTATGAGATACACCAGAGAGTGCGGGGAGGAGACTGGTCAGATCTCTGGGCTGGTAACACACAGTGACATGATGTGAGGGGGAGAGCAGGAGTATAATAGGGGCTGATGACACCTGATGTATGAGATACACCAGAGAGTGCGGGGAGGAGACTGGTCAGATCTCTGGGCTGGTAACACAGTGACATGATGTGAGGGGAGAGCAGGAGTATAATAGGGGCTGATGGCTAATCTATGAGATACACCAGAGAGTGCGGGGAGGAGACTGGTCAGATCTCTGGGCTGGTAACACACAGTGACATGATGTAAGGGGTAGAGCAGGAGTATAATAGGGGCTGATGGCTCCTGGTGTATGAGATACACCAGAGAGTGTGGGGAGGAGACTGGTCAGATCTCTGGTCTGGTAACACACAGTGACATGATGTGAGGAGGAGAGCAGGAGTATAATAGGGGCTGATGGCTCCTGGTGTATGAGATACACCAGAGAGTGTGGGGAGGAGACTGGTCAGATCTCTGGGCTGGTAACACACAGTGACATGATGTGAGGGGGAGAGCAGGAGTATAATGGGGCTGATGTCTCCTGATGTATGAGATACACCAGAGAGTGCGGGGAGGAGACTGGTCAGATCTCTGGGCTGGTAACACACAGTGACATGATGTGAGGGGGAGAGCAGGAGTATAATAGGGGCTGATGGCTCCTGATGTATGAGATACACCAGAGAGTGTGGGGAGGAGACTGGTCAGATCTCTGGGCTGGTAACACACAGTGACGTGATGTGAGGGGGAGAGCAGGAGTATAATAGGGGCTGATGGCTCCTGGTGTATGAGATACACCCGAGAGTGCGGGGAGGACACTGGTCAGATCTCTGGGCTGGTAACACACAGTGACATGATGTGAGGGGGAGAGCAGGAGTATAATAGGGGCTGATGGCTCCTGATGTATGAGATACACCCGAGAGTGCGGGGAGGACACTGGTCAGATCTCTGGGCTGGTAACACACAGTGACATGATGTGAGGGGAGAGGAGGAGTATAATAGGGGCTGATGGCTCCTGATGTATGAGATACACCAGAGAGTGCAGGGAGGAGACTGGTCAGATCTCTGTGCTGGTAACACACAGTGACATGATGTGAGGGGGAGAGCAGGAGTATAATAGGGGCTGATGGCACCTGATGTATGAGATACACCAGAGAGTGCGGGGAGGAGACTGGTCAGATCTCTGGGCTGGTAACACACAGTGACATGATGTGAGGGGGAGAGCAGGAGTATAATAGGGGCTGATGGCTCCTGATGTATGAGATACACCAGAGAGTGTGGGGAGGAGACTGGTCAGATCTCTGGGCTGGTAACACACAGTGACATGATGTGAGGGGGAGAGCAGGAGTATAATAGGGGCTGATGGCTCCTGATGTATGAGATACACCAGAGAGTGCGGGGAGGAGACTGGTCAGATCTCTGGGCTGGTAACACACAGTGACATGATGTGAGGGGGAGAGCAGGAGTATAATAGGGGCTGATGGCTCCTGATGTATCAGATACACCAGAGAGTGTGGGGAGGAGACTGGTCAGATCTCTGGGCTGGTAACACACAGTGACATGATGTGAGGGGGAGAGCAGGAGTATAATAGGGGCTGATGGCTCCTGATGTATGAGATACACCAGAGAGTGCGGGGAGGAGACTGGTCAGATCTCTGGGCCGGTAACACACAGTGACATGATGTGAGGGGGAGAGCAGGAGTATAATAGGGGCTGATGGCTCCTGATGTATGAGATACACCAGAGAGTGCAGGGAGGAGACTGGTCAGATCTCTGGGCTGGTAACACACAGTGACATGATGTGAGGGGGAGAGCAGGAGTATAATAGGGGCTGATGGCTCCTGATGTATGAGATACACCAGAGAGTGCAGGGAGGAGACTGGTCAGATCTCTGGGCTGGTAACACACAGTGCCATGATGTGAGGGGGGAGAGCAGGAGTATAATAGGGGCTGATGGCTCCTGATGTATGAGATACACCAGAGAGTGCGGGGAGGAGACTGGTCAGATCTCTGGGCTGGTAACACACAGTGCCATGATGTGAGGGGGGAGAGCAGGAGTATAATAGGGGCTGATGGCTCCTGATGTATGAGATACACCAGAGAGTGCGGGGAGGAGACTGGTCAGATCTCTGGGCTGGTAACACACAGTGACATGATGTGAGGGGGAGAGCAGAGTATAATAGGGGCTGATGGCTCCTGATGTATGATATACACCAGAGAGTGCGGGGAGGAGACTGGTCAGATCTCTGGGCTGGTAACACACAGTGACATGATGTGAGGGGGAGAGCAGGAGTATAATAGGGGCTGATGGCTCCTGATGTATGAGATACACCAGAGAGTGCGGGGAGGAGACTGGTCAGATCTCTGGGCTGGTAACACACAGTGCCATGATGTGAGGGGGGAGAGCAGGAGTATAATAGGGGCTGATGGCTCCTGATGTATGAGATACACCAGAGAGTGCGGGGAGGAGACTGGTCAGATCTCTGGGCTGGTAACACACAGTGACATGATGTGAGGGGGAGAGCAGAGTATAATAGGGGCTGATGGCTCCTGATGTATGATATACACCAGAGAGTGTGGGGAGGAGACTGGTCAGATATCTGGGCTGGTAACACACAGTGACATGATGTGAGGGGAGAGCAGGAGTATAATAGGGACTGATGGCTCCTGATGTATGAGATACACCAGAGAGTGCGGGGAGGAGACTGGTCAGATCTCTGGGCTGGTAACACACAGTGACATGATGTGAGGGGGAGAGCAGGAGTATAATAGGGGCTGATGGCTCCTGATGTATGAGATACACCAGAGAGTGCGGGGAGGAGACTGGTCAGATATCTGGGCTGGTAACACAGTGACATGATGTGAGGGGGAGAGCAGGAGTATAATACGGGCTGATGGCTCCTGATGTATAAGATAAGAGATTGCTGTAGCGACAAAACAAGGAGACTATGTGACTCTGTACTTAGTGGTTGTGACTCACCTGGGCTGATATTTGCAAGGATTTTCGGCTGGATACCGCTTGTATACTTGTCTTCTTCTCCTTCGATATTCTCTACCTTAATATTATTCATGGTTTCAGCCTAAATTACCCTATAAAACAGTTTATAGAAAACTTAAAGAGATTAAACAGTGAAATACATGCAAGTATACAAGCAATGCCTGATGCATTACAGTTTTATTTTACTCAGACTACTATTTATATTAATAGTGGGACCATGATACAGAAATAATAATACCACACATCAACATGGACCGGGAGCTGTGCTAATCAACCTCTTCTGCGAGCTACAACAAAATGGTCTCCACCATGTTCTTTATCAACAAAATTACACCAATTATAGATCATGTTACACTAGAGCCAACCTTGGCCCTCCAGCTGTTGTGAAACTACAAGTCCCATCATGCCTTGCCAACAGTTTTGCTATTGGAGAATGGTAAACTATTGCAAGGCATGCTGGGATGTGTAGTTTCACAACAGCTGGAGGGCCAAGGTTGGATATGCCTGCTCTATAGATAACAGTGTTGCTGGGATGATTACCTGTAGTTCCTGCTATTTGGAAGACAACTTTTCATTTCCCTCAGAAACCGTAAACTTGCACTCCTTAATTCAGAAGACAGCGACTCTCCGGACTACAAGAAAATGGCCGACGAAATCTCTTGCACTTGCTACTTCCTCTCCCCCTTTAGCGCGTGGAAAGCGACAGAATGAGGTCATACGCCTTGCTCCTCTATTGAAAGGGCCTGTCTCCAACTTGTGTCTCGCATCTACCAAACCGGGTGGAACGCACATACCGGAAGCTGTGGTACGCATGGAAAGGAAGTCCGCAGGTACCTTCCTGTCAGGTGGACCGCACGATTAGGAAGTTATGTGATTACACAGCTCATTTGGAACGCACAGACCGGAAGTGAGAGGTAACACTGCCTGTGTCGGAGGTGAGTGGGAGGAAGCAGAAGGGATATATTAATGTGACTGGCAGAAGGTAATTCCATATTTACTATCTGTCTGTGCCTTGTTATTCCCCCTAATCCATGTTGCAGAGCATTATTAATGGTCCATGTGAGAGCAGCAGGAAGGTCACACATGTACTGGTGCTGGGTAACCTGTAGATTGCCAGTACACCCCCTCTCCCCCAATAACAATGGGTTATAAGAAGACAATAATCAAATAATCCTGCAGGTTCCCCCACCCTGGTCCTGACCCTATACTTCCATTCAAGCTGTCGGTATTCCAGCGTCAGCATTCAGATCCATTGTGAAGTTCCGGCAGTCGGTATGTCAGTATACTGAATGCCGACCTACTGACCTCCAGGATGCGTACTGCATCCCTGTTATAATGCTAGTGTTCCTAATATTGGGTAACATCCAGTGCTCGGTGTGCGGCGGTATAGTACGCCAGTAGGAAATACCGCCTCTTAATTTATACAGCATCTCTGATATGTTGTTCTAGCACACTATGGTCTGTATCTGAGTGCGGATTAGCATGCAGTCCAGCCTCGCCACCATACCCCCAATCCAGTAAATCCGTGCTAGCACTGACCAATTTACAGCCAACAACCAAACACCATCCAGCTCTGCAACTGGACTCGTTCACAGCTTATGCTGCGACACCCCACAAGCCCTGACCTCATTGTGATCACCACAGGCCGCCTGGTTCCAGCCGGCCAGACCAGATGCCTCTCAGCAGGATGTATCCAGATGCATTTACTTCAGAACAAGGGAACATTTACAACAGCAGTGAGGCCAATACCTCTGACAGCAGCACATATATACTGTAATAGTGATTTGGGTGATAGTCTTTATTCACAATGGCCGTCGCTGATCTTACACAAATGAGACGTTTGTCTGTCTGCTGTTCTATGGCCAGTATGGCTGTGTGTGAACACAGGAAGCTGCTGTGGACCAGTGAGAAATGAGCCTTCATCTGTTATCAATTTCTGTCCTATGTCCAGGGTATACTGTCCTGTGTAGCTCATCTGTAACGGAGGATGGATGGACATCACATGACTGAGAGAATATTACAGCTGACCCTGGAGATCATCTACCTGCTGACTGGGGAGGTGAGGTCACAGTGACATCACTCTTATCTCTATTACTAACACAGGGACCTGACTGGGGAGGTGAGGGGGTCTGGGAGCATCACAGTGACGTCACTCTTATCTCTATTACTGACACAGGGACCTGACCGGGGAGGTGAGGGGGTCTGGGAGCGTCACAGTGACATCACTCTTATCTCTATTACTGACGCAGGGACCTGACTGGGGAGGTGAGGGGGTCTGGGAGCGTCACAGTGACATCACTCTTATCTCTATTACTGACACAGGGACCTGACTGGGGAGGTGAGGGGGTCTGGGAGCGTCACAGTGACATCACTCTTATCTCTATTACTGACACAGGGACCTGACCGGGGAGGTGAGGGGGTCTGGGAGCATCACAGTGACATCACTCTTATCTCTATTACTGACACAGGGACCTGACTGGGGAGGTGAGGGGGTCTGGGAGCGTCACAGTGACATCACTCTTATCTCTATTACTGACGCAGGGACCTGACTGGGGAGGTGAGGGGGTCTGGGAGCGTCACAGTGACATCACTCTTATCTCTATTACTGACACAGGGACCTGACTGGGGAGGTGAGGGGGTCTGGGAGCGTCACAGTGACATCACTCTTATCTCTATTACTGACACAGGGACCTGACTGGGGAGGTGAGGGGGTCTGGGAGCGTCACAATGACATCACTCTTATCTCTATTACTAACACAGGGACCTGACTGGGGAGGTGAGGGAGTCTGGGAGCGTCACAGTGACGTCACTCTTATCTCTATTACTGACACAGGGACCTGACTGGGGAGGTGAGGGGGTCTGGGAGCGTCACAGTGACGTCACTCTTATCTCTATTACTGACACAGGGACCTGACTGGGGAGGTGAGGGGGTCTGGGAGCGTCACAGTGACATCACTCTTATCTCTATTACTGACACAGAGACCTGACCGGGGAGGTGAGGGGGTCTGGGAGCGTCACAGTGACATCACTCTTATCTCTATTACTGACGCAGGGACCTGACTGGGGAGGTGAGGGGGTCTGGGAGCGTCACAGTGACATCACTCTTATCTCTATTACTGACACAGGGACCTGACTGGGGAGGTGAGGGGGTCTGGGAGCGTCACAGTGACATCACTCTTATCTCTATTACTGACACAGGGACCTGACCGGGGAGGTGAGGGGGTCTGGGAGCATCACAGTGACATCACTCTTATCTCTATTACTGACGCAGGGACCTGACTGGGGAGGTGAGGGAGTCTGGGAGCGTCACAGTGACATCACTCTTATCTCTATTACTGACGCAGGGACCTGACTGGGGAGGTGAGGGGGTCTGGGAGCGTCACAATGACATCACTCTTATGTCTATTACTAACACAGGGACCTGACTGGGGAGGTGAGGGAGTCTGGGAGCGTCACAGTGACGTCACTCTTATCTCTATTACTGACACAGGGACCTGACCGGGGAGGTGAGGGGGTCTGGGAGCGTCACAGTGACATCACTCTTATATCTATTACTGACACAGGGACCTGACCGGGGAGGTCAGGGGGTCTGGGAGCGTCACAGTGACATCACTCTTATCTCTATTACTGACACAGGGACCTGACCGGGGAGGTGAGGGGGTCTGGGAGCGTCACAGTGACATCACTCTTATCTCTATTACTGACACAGGGACCTGACTGGGGAGGTGAGGGGGTCTGGGAGCGTCACAGTGACATCACTCTTATCTCTATTACTGACACAGAGACCTGACCGGGGAGGTGAGGGGGTCTGGGAGCGTCACAGTGACATCACTCTTATCTCTATTACTGACACAGGGACCTGACTGGGGAGGTGAGGGGGTCTGGGAGCGTCACAGTGACATCACTCTTATCTCTATTACTGACACAGAGACCTGACCGGGGAGGTGAGGGGGTCTGGGAGCGTCACAGTGACATCACTCTTATCTCTATTACTGACACAGAGACCTGACCGGGGAGGTGAGGGAGTCTGGGAGCTTCACAGTGACATCACTCTTATCTCTATTACTGACACAGGGACCTGACCGGGGAGGTGAGGGGGTCTGGGAGCGTCACAGTGACATCACTCTTATCTCTATCACTGACACACGGACCTGACTGGGGAGGTGAGGGGGGTCTGGGAGCGTCACAGTGACATCACTGTTATCTCTATTACTGACACAGGGACCTGACTGGGGAGGTGAGGGGGTCTGGGAGCGTCACAGTGACATCACTCTTATCTCTATTACTGACACAGGGACCTGACTGGGGAGGTGAGGGGGTCTGGGAGCATCACAGTGACATTATTCTTATCTCTATTACTGACACAGAGACCTGACCGGGGAGGTGAGGGGGTCTGGGAGCGTCACAGTGACATCACTCTTATCTCTATTACTGACACAGAGACCTGACCGGGGAGGTGAGGGAGTCTGGGAGCGTCACAGTGACGTCACTCTTATCCCTATTACTAATACAGGGACCTGACCGGGGAGGTGAGGGGGTCTGGGAGCGTCACAGTGACATCACTCTTATCTCTATTACTGATACAGGGACCTGATCGGGGAGGTGAGGGGGTCTGGGAGCGTCACAGTGACATCACTCTTATCTCTGTTACTAACACAGGGACATGTTTGAAAAAAAGTTAATCTAGGGCTGTATGCCTCTCTGAATACACAGGATTATAAAGTAGTGAAGAAGACATCAAGTGAATGTGATACATCCAGTAGCCATCACCATGTGATAGCAGGACTGAGCAGGACCCAAAGCCCCATCCTGGTGCCTCCACCTCACTCACTGATACATGAGAGGCACATTGACCAGAAGATCCTGGAACTCACCAACAAGATCATTCAGCTGCTGACCAGAGAGGTGACTGCTGGGAATGGGACATTATACAGTTATACCGGGGGGGATGTGACCGGAGAGGTGACTGCTGGGAATGGGACGTTATACAGTAACACAGGGGGATGTGACTGGAGAGGTGACTGCTGGGAATGGGACGTTATACAGTAATACCGGGGGATGTAACCGGAGAGGTGACTGCTGGGAATGGGACGTTATACAGTAACACTGGGGAATGTGACCGGAGGGGTGACTGCTGGGAATGGGATGTTATACAGTAACACCGGGGAATGTGACAGGAGAGGTGACTGCTGGGAATGGGACATTATACAGTAACACCGGGGGATGTGACCGGAGAGGTGACTGCTGGGAATGGGATGTTATACAGTAACACCGGGGGGGATGTGTCAGGGTGATGACTGTATCATTGTGTGTGTCAGGTTCCTATAAGGTGTGAGGATGTCTCTGTCTATCTCTCCATGGAGGAGTTGGAGTATATAGAGGAACACAGGGGTCTGTACAAGGACGTGATGATGGAGAATCACCGGCCCCTCACATCACTGGGTAAGAGGAGACTGTCATGTAGTGTAATGGAGAGAGCAGCTATGGGGTCACCTAGATACACAGCATCTGATAATCACATATATACCATGTCCTCAGTCACTGTGTGTCTCCTACAGATGGGACCAGTAACAGGAATACCCCAGAGAGATGTCCCTGTCCTCTGTATTCCCAGGATAATCACATATATACCATGTCCTCAGTCACTGTGTGTCTCCTACAGATGGGCCCAGTAACAGGAATACCCCAGAGAGATGTTCCCGTCCTCTGTATTCCCAGGATAATCACATATATACCATGTCCTCAGTCACTGCGAGTCTCCTACAGATGGGCCCAGTAACAGAGATACCCCAGAGAGATGTCCCCGTCCTCTGTATTCCCAGGATAATCACATATATACATTGTACTCAGTCACTGCGTGTCTCCTACAGATGGGCCCAGTAATAGGAATACCCCAGAGAGATGTCCCCGTCCTCTGTATTCCCAGGATAATCACATATATACCATGTCCTCAGTCACTGCGTGTCTCCTACAGATGGGCCCAGTAACAGGAATACCCCAGAGAGATGTCCCCGTCCTCTGTATTCCCAGGATAATCACATATATACAATGACCTCAGTCACTGGGTGTCTCCTACAGATGGGCCCAGTAACAGGAATACCCCAGAGAGATGTCCCCGTCCTCTGTATTCCCAGGATAATCACATATATACCATGTCCTCAGTCACTGTGTGTCTCCAACAGATGGGACCAGTAACAGGAATACCCCAGAGAGATGTCCCCGTCCTCTGTATTCCCAGGATAATCACATATATACCATGTCCTCAGTCACTGTGTGTCTCCTACAGATGGGCCCAGTATCAGAGCTACCCCAGAGAGATGTCCCCGTCCTCTGTATTCCCAGGATAATCACATATATACAATGACCTCAGTCACTGCGTGTCTCCTACAGATGGGCCCAGTAACAGAGATACCCCAGAGAGATGTCCCCGTCCTCTGTATTCCCAGGATAATCACATATATACAATGTCCTCAGTCACTGTGTGTCTCCTACAGATGGGCCAGTAACAGGAATACCCCAGAGAGATGTCCCCGTCCTCTGTATTCCCAGGATAATCACATATATACCATGTCCTCAGTCACTGTGTGTCTCCTACAGATGGGGCCAGTAACAGGAATACCCCAGAGAGATGTCCCCGTCCTCTGTATTCCCAGGATAATCACATATATACCATGTCCTCAGTCACTGTGTGTCTCCTACAGATGGGCCAGTAACAGGAATACCCCAGAGAGATGTCCCCGTCCTCTGTATTCCCAGGATAATCACATATATACAATGTCCTCAGTCACTGTGTGTCTCCTACAGATGGGCCCAGTAACAGGAATACCCCAGAGAGATGTCCCAGTCCTCTGTATTCCCAGGATAATCACATATATACCATGTCCTCAGTCACTGCGTGTCTCCTACAGATGGGCCCAGTAACAGAGATACCCCAGAGAGATGTCCCCGTCCTCTGTATTCCCAGGATAATCACATATATACAATGTCCTCAGTCACTGCGTGTCCCCTACAGATGGGCCCAGTAGCAGGAATACCCCAGAGAGATGTCCCCGTCCTCTGTATTCCCAGGATAATCACATATATACAATGTCCTCAGTCACTGTGTGTCTCCTACAGATGGGGCCAGTAACAGGAATACCCCAGAAAGATGTCCCCGTCCTCTGTATTCCCAGGATAATCACATATATACCATGTCCTCAGTCACTGTGTGTCTCCTACAGATGGGACCAGTAACAGGAATACCCCAGAGAGATGCCCCCATCCTCTGTATTCCCAGGATAATCACATATATACCATGTCCTCAGTCACTGTGTGTCTCCTACAGATGGGGCCAGTAACAGGAATACCGCAGAGAGATGTCCCCGTCCTCTGTATTCCCAGGATAATCACATATATACAATGTCCTCAGTCACTGCGTGTCTCCTACAGATGGGCCCAGTAACAGGAATACCCCAGAGAGATGTCCCCGTCCTCTGTATTCCCAGGATAATCACATATATACAATGTCCTCAGTCACTGCATGTCTCCTACAGATGGGCCCAGTAACAGAGATACCCCAGAGAGATGTCCCCGTCCTCTGTATTCCCAGGATAATCACATATATACAATGTCCTCAGTCACTGTGTGTCTCCTACAGATGGGCCCAGTAACAGAGATACCCCAGAGAGATGTCCCCGTCCTCTGTATTCCCAGGATAATCACATATATACAATGTCCTCAGTCACTGCGTGTCTCCTACAGATGGGGCCAGTAACAGAGATACCCCAGAGAGATGTCCCCGTCCTCTGTATTCCCAGGATAATCACATATATACCATGTCCTCAGTCACTGTATGTCTCCTACAGATGGGCCCAGTAACAGGAATACCCCAGAGAGATGTCCCCGTCCTCTGTATTCCCAGGATAATCACATATATACCATGTCCTCAGTCACTGTGTGTCTCCTACAGATGGGGCCAGTAACAGAGATACCCCAGAGAGATGTCCCTGTCCTCTGTATTCCCAGGATTATCACATATATACCATGTCCTCAGTCACTGTGTGTCTCCTACAGATGGGCCCAGTAACAGGAATACCCCAGAGAGATGTCCCCGTCCTCTGTATTCCCAGGATAATCACATATATACAATGTACTCAGTCACTGCGTGTCTCCTACAGATGGGCCCAGTAACAGAGATACCCCAGAGAGATGTCCCCGTCCTCTGTATTCCCAGGATAATCACATATATACCATGTCCTCAGTCACTGCGTGTCTCCTACAGATGGGCCCAGTAACAGGAATACCCCAGAGAGATGTCCCCGTCCTCTGTATTCCCAGGACCACAAAGAGGAGAATCACAGTGTCCCACAGGAGGAGCAGGTGGGTGGAACTGGTGGTCTCATTAAGCACCAAAGTAACTGTACATTATATAATCTGTTGAACCACTATGTGTGGATTTTATATTCTGATATTCTGTTTACTCTCAACGTATTAAATCATTACATTCATTAAAAGTGTAAATTTATTGTTTTATGGTAATTAGGTTGTAGCTTTGGCTAATACTAAAGTAGAAGTTCTAAAGGGAGAAGAGGAGATGTACGTGACGGGTGATCAGCAGTGTAAGGAGGAGGAAATCCCTACAGGTATCAGCACAGGTGAGTAATAATCACTATGTACAGAGTCACATATTCTCCTTGTTCTGTCGCTACAGCAATCTCATACATCAGGAGCTATCAGCCCCTATTATACTCCTGCTCTCCCCCCTCACATCATGTCACTGTGTGTTACCAGCCCAGAGATCTGACCAGTCTCCTCCCCCCACTCTCTGGTGTATCTCATACATCAGGTGCCATCAGCCCCTATTATACTCCTGCTCTCCCCCTCACATCATGTCACTGTGTGTTACCAGCCCAGAGATCTGACCAGTATCCTCCTCGCACTCTCTGGTGTATCTCATACATCAGCAGCCATCAGCCACTATTATACTCCTGCTCTCCTCCTCACATCATGTCACTGTGTGTTACCAGCCCAGAGATCTGACCAGTCTCCTCCCCGCACTCACTGGTGTATCTCATACATCAGGAACCATCAGCCCCTATTATACTCCTGCTCTCCCCCTCACATCATGTCACTGTGTTACCAGCCCAGAGATCTGACCAGTCTCCTCCCCACACTCTCTGGTGTATCTCATACATCAGGAGCCATCATCCCCTATTATACTCCTGCTCTCCCCCCTCACATCATGTCACTGTGTGTTACCAGCCCAGAGATCTGACCAGTCTCCTCCCCCCACTCTCTGGTGTATCTCATACATCAGGTGCCATCAGCCCCTATTATACTCCTGCTCTCCCCCTCACATCATGTCACTGTGTGTTACCAGCCCAGAGATCTGACCAGTATCCTCCTCGCACTCTCTGGTGTATCTCATACATCAGGAGCCATCAGTCCCTATTATACTCCTGCTCTCCCCCTCACATCATGTCACTGTGTGTTACCAGCCCAGAGATCTGACCAGTCTCCTCCCCACACTCTCTGGTGTATCTCATACATCAGGAGCCATCAGCCCCTATTCTACTCCTGCTCTCCCCATCATGTCACTGTGTGTTACCAGCCCAGAGATCTGACCAGTCTCCTCCCCACACTCTCTGGTGTATCTCATACATCAGGAGCCATCAGCCCCTATTCTACTCCTGCTCTCCCCATCATGTCACTGTGTGTTACCAGCCCAGAGATCTGACCAGTCTCCTCCCCACACTCTCTGGTGGATCTCATACATCAGGAGCCATCAGCCCCTATTATACTCCTGCTCTACCCCTCACATCATGTCACTGTGTGTTACCAGCCCAGAGATCTGACCAGTCTCCTCCCCACACTCTGTGGTGTATCTCATACATCAGCCTCTATTATACTCCTGCTCTCCCCCTCACATCAATATCTATACTTTTATTTTATTTCCAGCAGAGGAGTACAACAGTGGTAATACCTCACAGGGACATCTGATAGTCCCTGCAGATTGTAAAACAGAAGATAACGTCACCATACCAGATTTTGAAGAAGAAAAACCTGTTACCACATTTATACATCTTGTACATGGCAATGACCGTTTTTCTTCTGACCCCACTAACCCGAAGGACTGTTCCCCTGATCAATCAGATATTACACATGATAGAGGTTATACAGGTGAATTGTTTTCAGGCTTTGAGTATGGGAAATGTTTTACACCGATATCAGATCTTGTTTCACATCCGAGAACTCACAAGGTCAAGAAGTTTTCATGTATGGATTGTGGAAAATGTTTTACGCATAAATCAACTTTTGTTATACATCGGAGAACACACACAGGGGAGAAGCCATTTTCGTGCTCTGCATGTGGGAAATGTTTTACCCGTAAGGCAAGCCTTTTAGAACATGAGGGCATTCACACGGGTCTGACTCCATATTCATGTTGTGAGTGTGGGAAATGCTTTACCCACAAATCGAGTCTTCTTAAACACCAGATGATTCACACTGGGGAGCGCCCATTTTCATGTGCTGAGTGTGGCAAACACTTCACCCATAAATCAGCTCTTATTACACATCAGAGGGGTCACACAGGGGAGAGGCCATTTCCATGTGCCGTGTGTGGAAAATGTTTCACACGGAAATCAGGTCTTTTTGCCCATCTGGGAACTCACGGGTGTGAACAACCATTTAGATGCTCGGAGTGTGGGAAATGTTTTACACATAAATCACATCTTGTTAGACATCAGCTAATTCACTCCGGGGAGAAGTCATATTCGTGTCCTACGTGTGGGAAACGTTTTTCATATAAATCGTACCTCGCGAAACATCAGATAACTCACACAGGTGAGAAGCCGTTTACTTGTCTTGTGTGTGGGAAATGTTTTACAGTGAAATCAAATCTTGTCAAACATCAGATACTTCACACAGAGGATAACCCATTTCAGTGCCCTGAGTGCGGGAAATCCTTCACCCTTAAGTCAAATCTCATCAGACATCAGAGAATTCACAATGGTGAGAAGCCATTTCCATGTTCTCAGTGTGGGAAGCGTTTTGCCCGGAAAGCAGATTTGCTTACACATGAGAGAATTCACATTAGCAAATAGCCGCGGCTTATACCGAGTAGGTTTATTGCCGGAGCTATTCGATTATTGCCCCTGTGAAGCCCCTGGGTAACTTTTGATCCTGGTTGAAGTGTTGGAGTTTTTGAATTACTGCCAGTGACAGGCCTGGTATAACGTCGATCTGTGCCGCATCCAGAGCTGCATGGAAAATCCTGCCGAGCTAGTTGCTGCTTACCGCGAACAGTAATTGAATAGCACCAGGTAAAAGTAAAGTCCGTGGCTATTTGAATCTGACCCAGCGAGTTTTGCAATAATTAATAGGAAAACTGACATTGGATATGCAATGAGGCCACGTGAGGACATTCTTGGTGGCAACACATTTCTTTAATGCTTATGAATTCTCTGTTATAGGAAAAATTGTAAAATAATATCTATTTACTTTAGAGTGTAAGCTCTCACGAGCAGGGCCCTTCAACCTCATGTGATTTCCCTCACTTAACCCAACATTTCCCCTCCATTGACAATAGCAGCAACAAACTAATGGATTCAGCCATCGGTGCTTCTCTAGAAAAAAATCCCGACAAGGACAAAATACCGACATATAGAATGTACAGGTGAAACGGTCAAGATGACTTTCGGTCGACATGGGTTTTTGACTGCATCCCGGCCACCGACCATCAATGATTTGAAATTATCGATGGTTTATATCCGATGTTTAATACTTTTGCCATCGATGGCAAAGGAGAACCGATGTTAAATTATTATTTTTTTTCAATGTGCTGGGACACGGAGCATAGCTCCGCCCCGACACCTGGAAGCCCCACCCCCACATTTTGATTGGTCCTCGGGCCATTCAGTGCAATATAATGGATAACCATCGATAGCTAAAACTTTAGATGGTTCTCATCACATAGTTTCTGACGATCGACGGCTGGGTGCAAAATCATCATAATTAGCAACCATCGATGGCTACTGCACCGATGGCCATCCCTAGATATCTCATGTGCTGCGATGCTGATGTAGCTTGTCTCCCATATTTTGCACTGTTTTCTATATGTGTATTTCATAATTGTGTTTGTGTTATGTTTGCACTCTTTCTGCCTGTGCACAGTGCTGGAGACCCCTGGTGGCGCCATATCAATAAAGAATAATATATTATATAAATAGTTGTGTGCCTTCCATTCTGTGCTTTTTTGAATATAAATTAAAAAGCGCTTGGGGGTGTTTGGTAATAAGTATATATAAAAAACAAATAAGTACAAGTGCTTAGCCGCTAAAAAGATAAGGAGAGAGTAAAAACAATGTTTACAGCCCTTTCCCGGTGGGTGAGGTTGCTGGTCCGTGCTGAGGCAGTGATATTGTGGCACTATTTGCGGAGACCTGGTAGCCCTATCTGTCCCTAAGCTTACCTAGGTCTTCTGGCCTTCTATCTTCCTCCACGCCGTGTTCCGGACCTCCGCGAGTGTGCCGCGCTCGGCCGGAAGTTCGGGTTTGATGACTTCCGGTATCGGCGGCGGTGTGCGGACTCGCTTCTTCCCCAGGCTTCCAACGCGTTTCGAGAGACAGGCTCTCTTTGTCAAGGATGCCTGGTTCTGTTTCCTTGCAGAATTTATTCACTTTTTTCTTCTTTCTTTATTTGAAAAAACTTTATTAAAAACGGAAATGTTCCTTACTTTTGGCGGCAAGCACATGTCTTAAAGGGGAATGTATTATCAAAAAAAAAAATATGTTTTTGTTCAACGTTATTATGCACTGTTTAATATTGCAAAAAAGGTTTTTTTTTTTATTAAAGGATATTTATTGTAAGAAAGCAGCCAGTTCGATGTCAATATTAAGCCCTCTTGGTTGGAGAGTATTTAATTCGTATATCCATTTAGTTTCTCTTTGTTTGAGGGTTTTTACGTGGTTACCTCCTCTCCAATTTATATTGATTTGTTCTATTGCATTTATCTTCAATCCTTCAGGATTTTTTTCATGCTTTTCAGATCCCTACAGGTATCAGCACAGGTGAGTAATAATCACTAAGTACAGAGTCACATATTCTCCTTGTTCTGTCACTACAGCAATCTCTTATCTCATACATCGGGAGCCATCAGCCCCTATTATACACCTGCTCTCCCCTCACATCATGTCACTGTGTGTTACCAGTCCAGAGATCTGACCAGTCTCCTCCCCGCACTCTCTGGTGTATCTCATACATCAGGAGCCATCAGCCCCTATTATACTCCTGCTCTCCCCCTCACATCATGTCACTGTGTGTTACCAGCCCAGAGATCTGACCAGTCTCCTTCCCGCACTCTCTGGTGTATCTCATACATCAGGAGCCATCAGCCCCTATTATACTCCTGCTCTCCTCCTCACATCATGTCACTGTGTGTTACCAGACCAGAGATCTGACCAGTCTCCTCCCCGCACTCTCTGGTGTATCTCAAACATCAGGAGCCATCAGCCCCTATTATACTCCTGCTCTCCCCCTCACATCATGTCACTATGTGTTACCAGCCCAGAGATCTGACCAGTCTCCTCCCCGCACTCTCTGGTGTATCTCAAACATCAGGAGCCATCAGCCCCTATTATACTCCTGCTCTCCCCCTCACATCATGTCACTGTGTTACCAGCCCAGAGATCTGACCAGTCTCCTCCCCGCACTCTCTGGTGTATCCCATACATCAGGAGCCATCAGCCCCTATTATACTCCTGCTCTCCCCCTCACATCATGTCACTGTGTGTTACCAGCCCAGAGATCTGACCAGTCTCCTCCCCACACTCTCTGGTGTATCTCATACATCAGGAGCCATCAGACCCCTATTATACTCCTGCTCTCCCCCTCACATCATGTCACTGTGTGTTACCAGCCCAGAGATCTGACCAGTCTCCTCCCCACACTCTCTGGTGTATCTCATACATCAGGAGCCATCAGCCCCTATTATACACCTGCTCTCCCCTCACATCATGTCACTGTATGTTACCAGCCCAGAGATCTGACCAGTCTCCTCCCCACACTCTCTGGTGTATCTCATACATCAGGAGCCATCAGCCCCTATTATGCTCCTGCTCTCCCCTCACATCATGTCACTATGTGTTACCAGTCCAGAGATCTGACCAGTCTCCTCCCCGCACTCTCTGGTGTATCTTATACATCAGGAGCCATCAGCCCCTATTATACTCCTGCTCTCCCCCTCACATCATGTCACTGTGTGTTACCAGCCCAGAGATCTGACCAGTCTCCTCCCCGCACTCTCTGGTGTATCTCATACATCAGGAGCCATCAGTCCCTATTATACTCCTGCTCTCCCCCTCACGTCATGTCACTGTGTGTTACCAGCCCAGAGATCTGACCAGTCTCTTCCCCGCACTCTCTGGTTATCTCATACATCAGGAGCCATCAGCCCCTATTATACTCCTGCTCTCCCCCTCACATCATGTCACTGTGTGTTACCAGCCCAGAGATCGGACCAGTCTCTTCCCCGCACTCTCTGGTTATCTCATACATCAGGAGCCATCAGCCCCTATTATACTCCTGCTCTCCCCCTCACATCATGTCACTGTGTGTTACCAGCCCAGAGATCGGACCAGTCTCTTCCCTGCACTCTCTGGTGTATCTCATACATCAGGAGCCATCAGCCCCTATTATACTCCTGCTCTCCTCCTCACATCATGTCACTGTGTGTTACCAGCCCAGAGATCTGACCAGTCTCTTCCCCGCACTCTCTGGTTATCTCATACATCAGGAGCCATCAGCCCCTATTATACTCCTGCTCTCCCCCTCCCATCATGTCACTGTGTGTTACCAGTCCAGAGATCTGACCAGTCTCCTCCCCGTGCATCATTAAGCACTGGGTTTGGTTTTATCACAAAACTATATTCAATGTAACCACAGTACAAAATATTTAATTCATTACAATGCATTAATATTTTTTTTTTTTCAACAGCTAATTACAACAACGATTATACCTCACATGGACATCTGATATTCTCTGCAGACTGTAAAAAAGAAGATAACGTCATCACACAACAACCTTTACTAGAATGCACAGTTTCCCCAACTATACATCCTGTACATCACAGCGCCAATATATCATACCGCCCCACCAACCCAGAGGAATGTTCCTCTCACCAGCCAGATGTTGTTTCACATTATAAAGGTCATACTGGTGAATTATTTCCATGCCCTGAGTGTGGGAAATGTTTTACACAGAGAACAAATCTTGTCACACATAAGAGGATTCACATGGGCCAAAAGCTATATTCATGTGTTGATTGTAGGAAATGTTTTACACATAAATCAACTTTTGAAGCACATCGGAGAACGCACACAGGTGAGAAGCCATTTTCATGCTCTGAGTGCCGGAAATGTTTTGCCCGTAAGGTGAGTCTTCTTGAACATGAGAAAAGTCACACAGGTGAGAGCCCGTTTTCATGCTCGGAGTGCGGGAAATATTTAACACGCAAAGCCAGTCTTATTAAGCATCAGATGATCCACACCAGGGAGCGGACATTTCCGTGTGCTGAGAAATGTTTTCTGCATGAATCATCTCTTGATACACAACAGCGGAGTCACACGAGTGAGAGGCCGTTTCCATGCTCTGCGTGCGGGAAATGTTTTACACGTATACATGGGACAATTTTTATTAACAAATATCGGTGAGATATGACAGATACAGGAAACCCTTTTTTGCTAGCCACATGTTGTGAATAAAGGAAACATTAGAATAATATATGTTTAGCTACTGTAAATTGTAAGCTCTCATGACGAGGGCCCTCGCTTATTGTATTTGATTTCCTCCCTCACTTAACCCAACATTGCCAGAAGCAGCAACAAACCAATGGATTGGATATCTCATGTGCATCGATGCTTATGTAGCTTGTATTCATATTCTGCAGCATTTTGAGCTATAAGTCTTTTGTGTTGTTTTTTTGTTCTTGGTTTTTTGTGGCCACTGTTTCTGCCTATGTATTGTGTGCGGTGCCACCATGTACATAAAGGATAATATAATATATAAGATAGCTGTGTGCCTTCCATTCAGGGTTGAAACAAGCTGCTCTATCGAAATACTTTCAGCTCGTTCTGGGTTCCAGGTGATATACGATTTCTTTTTAAGCAACCAATCGCCATTCACAGACAACGAACGCCGAGCTAACGGAATGCACTTAGTGATGGATTAGTCCCTCCTCTTTCCCACAAGGTGGCTCAGCTGACCTGGGCTGCTGTAATGAGATCCAAATAAAAGGGGCAGTAGTTCCTCTCCAGGAACAATGGTGACATTCTTTTCTCGCTCAGGGGCAGATTACTAAGCATTGGTACCAACCAATCAGTTCTTCCTGAGACAAGCTGCTTTTGAAAACTGGCAGTTAGGAGCCAGTTTGGAGCATGGGCGATGTAGTGGTTAGCACAGCACTGAGGCTATAGGTGCGATTCCCACCATGACTGACCATGTGGAGTTTGTATATTCTCCCCGTGCTTGCGTGGGTTTCCTTTGGGTTCTTCTATTTCCTCCCATATTCCAAACATATACTGGTGTAACCGCATTAACCCCAGCCTGAATGCATACCCCACACAGTACCTCTTTGTCCGGTACAGTACCGGTTTTTATGGCTTGTACTCTTTGTACCGGTTTTCTGGGTCTCCAAGTCGCCATTGAAAGTGTAAGAAAGGGGGCATGGCTACACCCCCTACCCATGACCACTCCCTATTTCCAAATTTGTATGGTTTTCTGCTCTTCAGATGCTGGAAGGTAAATGAATAAATGTGTGTGTGTACATATGGTGGGGGAATATAGAATGTAAATGTGCCCATACACAGGTTCGTTTTGGCCTGTTTTCAGACGATTCGGATGGATTGGCCCAATATATCGGATGAATACAGGCCATTTCGGACCTGTTTGACATTCGTTGTGCGCTCCTGAGGTCAAATATTCTCTGTACTGTGCTGCAGAATAAGTGCGCTATATAAATAACTGGTGACAAATTCAGTCATACATTTGACAGGCAATATGATTATTTATAATAATATTATCAACAATAATAATGATGATGATAATTAAGGTAATGGTCAGGCAGAGGATCTACTATTCAGTATAGATCACTAGGTGCAAGTGTCATTTTAACAGTAATAAATGATGATATGCACAGAAGCTGCCGTTCTCTAGTTGGCCACAAGATGGCGGAGTAAATGGTGGAGGGAGGCTGCAGTACCGATACTGAGCACAGAGGGCGCTGGCTAGAGCGCCCTATATGCGATTTCCTTAAGGTTCCACAAACACAGGAGACGTGACGTCAGTCTTCCTTCCCTCGCCCTGGCTGCCGCCCGTCGCAATGCATTCTGGATGTTGCAGTCCGCCTTACGCTATTCAACAGTACATATAGGCAACCTGAAATACACCTCCCACAATGCACTGCTTTACCGTGACGTCCGAACTGTCTGGAACGCACGTTGCGGAAGTAAACGCAGGGGAAAAAAGGCGGTATTTACTATCTCCGAAGCTGAGGAACTAGAGAGAGAGAGAGGAGGAGACATTGCTGTGCTTGGCGGGAGGTAATGGTGCTCACCTTATTATACAGGTGGAGTAGGTTTTGGTGCCATGTTAGTCAGGTAGACCAGCTATAATAAACCTGTGAAAAACTCATGTCGTCATTTTGACTGTCGACTTAATGCTTGTGTCGATCTTCCAACCCTGTCGACCTGAACCATGTCATCATATTTCATGTGTCGACCCAGTCCCTTTCTGCATGTGTTTGGTGTGTGTGTGCTTCATGTACATGGGGCGTACACGCTGCTCATATACCCTGCACTGTAATACCTCATTATTATTATATGTTTGTTATTGTGTGACCCTGTATAATAGATTATAGGTCCATTGTCTTATAGTAACTAACCTGTATCATTGTTAAACTTCTACACAGGTGTCCTGCCTGTCCGTCTGCCCAGAATGGAGTCTCGGCCCTTTTATTGCCTTTTTTTAGTCTAATTCTTATTATCATTTTCTAGGACTTGGCTAATGCTAACTGGTTTATACAGCGTCTGACACTGCCAGGATGACAAAGGACAAGGGTCATATAACTGAGAAGCTATTACACCTCACCCTGGAGATCATCTACCTGCTGACCGGGGAGGTGAGGTCACAGTGACATCACTCTTATCTCTATTACTGACACAGGGACCTGACTGGGGAGGTGAGGGGGTCTGGGAGCGTCACAGTGACATCACTCTTATCTCTATTACTGACACGGGGACCTGACCGGGGAGGTGAGGGGGTCTGTGACACAGGGACCTGACTGGGGAGGTGAGGGGGTCTGGGAGCGTCACAGTGACATCACTCTTATCTCTATTACTGACAGAGGGACCTGACTGGGGAGGTGAGGGGGTCTGGGAGCGTCACAGTGACATCACTCTTATCTCTATTACTGACACAGGGACCTGACTGGGGAGGTGAGGGGGTCTGGGAACGTCACAGTGACGTCACTCTTATCTCTATTACTGACACAGGGACCTGACCGGGGAGGTGAGGGGGTCTGGGAGCGTCACAGTGACGTCACTCTTATCTCTATTACTGACACAGGGAGCTGACCGGGGAGGTGAGGGGGTCTGGGAACGTCACAGTGACGTCACTCTTATCTCTATTACTGACACAGGGAGCTGACCGGGGAGGTGAGGGGGTCTGGGAGCGTCACAGTGACGTCACTCTTATCTCTATCACTGACACAGGGAGCTGACCGGGGAGGTGAGGGGGTCTGGGAGCGTCACAGTGACGTCACTCTTATCTCTATCACTGACACAGGGAGCTGACCGGGGAGGTGAGGGGGTCTGGGAGCGTCACAGTGACGTCACTCTTATCTCTATCACTGACACAGGGAGCTGACCGGGGAGGTGAGGGGGTCTGGGAGCGTCACAGTGACGTCACTCTTATCTCTATCACTGACACAGGGAGCTGATCGGGGAGGTGAGGGGGTCTGGGAGCGTCACAGTGACGTCACTCTTATCTCTATCACTGACACAGGGAGCTGACCGGGGAGGTCAGGGGGTCTGGGAGCGTCACAGTGACGTCACTCTTATCTCTATCACTGACACAGGGACCTGACCGGGGAGGTGAGGGGGTCTGGGAGCGTCACAGTGACGTCACTATTATCTCTATTACTGACACAGGGAGCTGACCGGGGAGGTGAGGGGGTCTGGGAGCGTCACAGTGACATCACTGTTATCTCTATTACTGACACAGGGACCTGACCGGGGAGGTGAGGGGGTCTGGGACCGTCGCAGTGACGTCACTCTTATCTCTATTACTAACACAGAGACCTGACCGGGGAGGTGAGGGGGTCTGGGAGCGTCACAGTGACATCACTATTATCTCTATCACTGACACAGGGACCTGACCGGGGAGGTGAGGGGGTCTGGGACCGTCGCAGTGACGTCACTCTTATCTCTATTACTAACACAGGGACCTGACCGGGGAGGTGAGGGGGTCTGGGAGCGTCACAGTGACATCACTATTATCTCTATCACTGACACAGGGACCTGACTGGGGAGGTGAGGGGGTCTGGGAGCATCACAGTGACATCACTCTTATCTCTATTACTGACACAGGGACCTGACTGGGGAGGTGAAGATTTTTGATAAAATACATCGTTATATATATTGATATCTTTCTTAATACACAGGGTTACAAAGTAGTGAAGAAGACATCTGAGAAACGTGTGACACCCAGCAGCCAACCCTGTGTATCAGGAGGGATTAACAGGACCCCAAGCCCCATCCCGTTGCCTCCACCTCACTCAATGATACATGAGAGGCACAATGACCAGAAGATCCTGGAACTCACCAAAAAGATCATCCAGCTGCTGACCAGAGAGGTGACTGCTGGGAATGGGACGCTATACAGTAACATCGGGGGATGTGACTGGGTGATGACTGCTGGGAATGGGACTTTATACGGTAACACCGGGGGATGTGACCGGAGAGGTGATTGCTGGGATTGGGACGTTATACCGTAACATCGGGGGATGTGACTGGGTGATGACTGCTGGGAATGGGGTGTTCTACAGTAACACCGGGGGATGTGACCGGAGAGGTGACTGCTGGGAATGGGACGTTATACAGTAACACCGGGGGATGTGACCGGAGAGGTGACTGCTGAGAATGGGACGTTATACAGTAACACCGGGGAGATGTGACCGGAGAGTTGACTGCTGGGAATGGGACGTTATACAGTAACACCGGGGGATGTGACCGGAGAGGTGACTGCTGGGAATGAGATGCTATACAGTAACACCGGGGGATGTGACCGGAGAGGTGACTGCTGGGAATGGGACATTATACGGTAACACCGGGGGATGTGACCGGAGAGGTGACTGCTGGGAATGAGATGCTATACAGTAACACCGGGGGATGTGACCGGAGAGGTGACTGCTGGGAATGAGATGCTATACAGTAACACCGGGGGATGTGACCGGAGAGGTGACTGCTGGGAATGGGACGTTATACAGTAACACCGGGGGATGTGACTGCTGGGAATGTGACGTTATACAGTAACACCGGGGGATGTGACAGGAGAGGTGACTGCTGGGAATGGGACGTTATACAGTAACACCGGAGGATGTGACTGGAGAGGTGACTGCTGGGAATGGGATGTTATACAGTAACATCGGGGATGTGACCGGAGAGGTGACTGCTGGGAATGGGACGTTATACAGTAACACCGGGGGATGTGACCGGAGAGGTGACTGCTGGGAATGGGACGTTATACAGTAACACCGGGGGATGTGACTGGAGAGGTGACTGCTGGGAATGGGACGTTATACAGTAACATCGGGGGATGTGACCGGAGAGGTGACTACTGGGAATGGGACGTTATACAGTAACACCGGGGGATGTGACCGGAGAGGTGACTGCTGGGAATGGGATGTTATACAGTAACACCGGGGGATGTGACCGGAGAGATGACTGCTGGGAATGGGACGTTATACAGTAACACCGGGGGATGTGACCGGAGAGATGACTGCTGGGAATGGGATGTTATACAGTAACACCGGGGGATGTGACCGGAGAGATGACTGCTGGGAATGGGACGTTATACAGTAACACCGGGGGATGTGACCGGAGAGGTGACTGCTGGGAATGGGACGTTATACAGTAACACCGGGGGATGTGACCGGAGAGGTGACTGCTGGGAATGGGACGTTATACAGTAACACCGGGGGATGTGACCGGAGAGGTGACTGCTGGGAATGGGACGTTATACAGTAACACCGGGGGATGTGACCGGAGAGGTGACTGCTGGGAATGGGACGTTATACAGTAACACCGGGGGATGTCACCGGAGAGGTGACTGCTGGGAATGGGACGTTATACAGTAACACCGGGGGATGTCACCGGAGAGGTGACTGCTGGGAATGGGACGTTATACAGTAACACCGGGGGATGTGACCGGAGAGGTGACTGCTGGGAATGGGACGTTATACAGTAACACCGGGGGATGTGACCGGAGAGGTGACTGCTGGGAATGGGACGTTATACAGTAACACCGGGGATGTGACCGGAGAGGTGACTGCTGGGAATGGGACGTTATACAGTAACACCGGGGGATGTGACCGGAGAGGTGACTGCTGGGAATGTGACGTTATACAGTAACACCGGGGGATGTGACCGGAGAGGTGACTGCTGGGAATGGGGCGTTATACAGTAACACCGGGGGATGTGACCGGAGAGGTGACTGCTGGGAATGGGGCGTTATACAGTAACACCGGGGGATGTGACCGGAGAGGTGACTGCTGGGAATGGGGCGTTATACAGTAACACCGGGGGATGTGACCGGAGAGGTGACTGCTGGGAATGGGGCGTTATACAGTAACACCGGGGGATGTGACCGGAGAGGTGACTGCTGGGAATGGGACGTTATACAGTAACACCGGGGATGTGACCGGAGAGGTGACTGCTGGGAATGGGACGTTATACAGTAACACCGGGGGATGTGACCGGAGAGGTGACTGCTGGGAATGGGGCGTTATACAGTAACACCGGGGGATGTGACTGGAGAGGTGACTGCTGGGAATGGGGCGTTATACAGTAACACCGGGGGATGTGACTGGAGAGGTGACTGCTGGGAATGGGGCGTTATACAGTAACACCGGGGGATGTGACCGGAGAGGTGACTGCTGGGAATGGGATGTTATACAGTAACACCGGGGGATGTGACCGGAGAGGTGACTGCTGGGAATGGGGCGTTATACAGTAACACCGGGGGATGTGACCGGAGAGGTGACTGCTGGGAATGGGGCGTTATACAGTAACACCGGGGGATGTGACCGGAGAGGTGACTGCTGGGAATGGGACGTTATACAGTAACACCGGGGATGTGACCGGAGAGGTGACTGCTGGGAATGGGACGTTATACAGTAACACCGGGGGATGTGACCGGAGAGGTGACTGCTGGGAATGGGGCGTTATACAGTAACACCGGGGGATGTGACTGGAGAGGTAACTGCTGGGAATGGGGCGTTATACAGTAACACCGGGGGATGTGACTGGAGAGGTGACTGCTGGGAATGGGGCGTTATACAGTAACACCGGGGGATGTGACCGGAGAGGTGACTGCTGGGAATGGGATGTTATACAGTAACACCGGGGATGTGACCGGAGAGGTGACTGCTGGGAATGTGACGTTATACAGTAACACCGGGGGATGTGACCGGAGAGGTGACTGCTGGGAATGGGGCGTTATACAGCAACACCGGGGATGTGACCGGAGAAGTGACTGCTGGGAATGGGACATTATACAGTAACACCGGGGGATGTGACCGGAGAGGTGACTGCTGGGAATGGGACATTATACAGTAACACCGGGGGATGTGACCGGAGAGGTGACTGCTGGGAGTGGGACGTTATACAGTAACACCGGGGGATGTGTCTGGGTGATGACTGTATCATTGTGTGTGTCAGGTTCCTATAAGGTGTGAGGATGTCACTGTCTATCTCTCCATGGAGGAGTGGGAGTATATAGAGGAACACAGGGGTCTGTACAAGGACGTGATGATGGAGAATCACCGGCCCCTCACATCACTGGGTAAGAGGAGACATAATTGTTGTATGTCTACAGAGCCCTGGCAGCACGCCAGGAGGCTCGCTTACTATTTGGCACTTGATGTGCCATTTTTACATGCAATTAATTGCCTGCGACTCATCCGTCGGAATCGGCTGAAATCCGAGCAAATCGGCCCAGTGTATTGGGGCCTTAAGGGTGGAGTCACATTTTGTTACTGAGCTGTAATTTATGATTTGAGATCACTGTACATAACTGTCCAACCCCTATCAGTAAATGGGGTAGCTGGGTGTCTGCAGAAAGGGTATTTCCTTGTCAGGGTCCATGGGTCCCACAGGGGACATCGGGGTTGTAGGCGGATCCAGGGGGTCCGAGGCACCAATCAGCGAAGCTCTTTTAAGATTTTACCCAGCATGCCCGGGCCCTCTCCCCTACAACCCCGCCTCCAGGCTACTGCCGCCAGTTTTTTGTTGGTGCCTGCAGGAAGCAGACGCACCTTTAATTCAGCAGGAATCACCTCCTTGAGGTGATTCCATATGAAGCTTATCATTTTTATTTTTAAATCTGCCACCCTCACTCCCCCTTTGCTCCATAGAGTACTGTGGTTGATATAGGGTGTGTTTGCTTATCTATATTGGCTAATATAGTGTGTATGTGACTTTGTGCTAGTACTTTGTTTCTCTGTCAGTTTTTTTTCTTAAACTATCCACTTTACTTCTAAGTGAGGTTTTTACCTCAGAGGTCATATACTGTCAGTGGATCACTCTAGGTCCTCTTGTACTGAGCTACCTACTGTGCACTGTATCCCCCCCCTATTGGGAGTGTTCACACTATGTCCAAACGGGGGCGCAACCAGACAGAATCTCCCTTGCTCTTGTCTTGCAAGAGCTGCGCTGCAGGTCTGTCTGACATGGATGTCATCCAGGATGGGCTATGTGTCAATTGCTTTACCCCTCCTGCCCAATCCCAGCCCTCGGGGGCCCCTCAACCACCATGGGCAGCTTTTCAACAGCTGTTGGGCACCCTGGTGGATCGTCTCCCTAATGCTGTAGCACCCCCTGTAGTACAGCCCCCCCCCACCATGGGTGGATGCTCTGTCGACCACGGTGCAGACCTTGCAGCAGACTACGGCAGCTATGCAGAAGCTACTGCCACATGCTGCACAACCCAGTAGATCCTTGATAAATCCGTTGCTACCGGTAACCAGGGATGGCTCTGATGACACAGACGATGGCGGGGATGACCCCGATAATGCAGATGATGGCGACATCATGCCAGATGACGATCAGGATGACCCTATGCCTACTGATCCTCCCGCATCTCAGGCTGAGGCCCCTGACATAGCAGGTCTTATTTATGCTATCCGTGAGGTTCTTCTGTCAGATGCAGATGAACCTGAACCCACTGCTAAGACCAGGGACGTCTTTAAAAAGCAGAAGGTAATTAAGGCCCAGTTCCCACATTCTGATCATTTATCAGAATTAGGAGAGATCAATGGGAGGCCTTGGGGAAAAGAGCCAATATCCCTAAAAAGATGTTGGCTAGATACCCTCTCCCTCCAGAAGATTGCACCCCATGGGAAATTCCTCCCACGGTGGACGAGCACGTGTCTAGGCTGGTTAAACCTTCAGTGCTCCCTGTAGCCTCAGGGTCAGCTCTGAAGGACCAGACAGACAGGCGCCTTGAAAATGCTCTCAAGGCAGCATTTTCTTACACAGGGGCAGTTCAGAGGCCTACCATTGCAGCTACTTGGGCGGCAAAGGCCATATCACCTTGGTTACAAGTAATAGAGGATGAACTGACCCCAGTCGCATCCGAGGATGCAAGGTTGTGTATGCAACACATCAAACAAGCAGCATCATACATCATGGATGCTATGTCGGACGCCGGCACTCTAGCTGCCAGAGCCTCCGCCAGTTCAGTTCTGGCACGCCGGATTATCTGGCTTCGGTCATGGAAGGCGGACCTGGAGTCAAAAAGGACTCTGGAACTCTTGCCCTTTAAAGGGGAAAACTTATTCGGGGAGGAGTTAAATAAAATTGTGGCTTCCTTGGCGTCAGCTAAGACAGCCTGCCTCCCTACGGCTCTACCTCAAAGGCCTAGGACCCAGTCCTTTCGGCCCTTTCGCCCCCAAGGCAAGGCCAGAGGTCAGTCCTACACCAGACCCTCGCCCGCTCATAAGACTGGCAAACCCAAACCCAAGCAGCCTTGGGCCGCCAGACAGGCTCCTCCCAAGGCCGACAAGCCTTCCGCATGACGGGGCCAGCCTCCCACAGGCGGACCCCCAAGTGGGAGGCAGACTCCTGTACTTCGCTCACCAGTGGCTATCCACTACAAAGGATGCCTGGGTGAGGGAAGTAGTGTCGCAGGGGTACGCCATATCCTTCTCAAAGCCCCCCCCCCCCCCCCCAAGAAGGTTCTTCTGCACAGGTCTCCCAAAAGACCCATGGAAAGCAGAACAACTGCGGATTATCCTACAGACCTTGCTTCGGTCTCGGGTCATTGTTCCCGTGCCTGGGCACCAGAGAGGCCTCGGCTTCTACTCAACCTTGTTTCTGGTGCCAAAACCAAATGGTACGTTCCGCCCCATTCTAAACCACAAGGCACTGAACAAGGTGGTAAAAGTCACAAAGTTCAGTATGGAGACCTTGAGGACTATCATCCTGGCTCTAGAGGAGGGGGATTACATGGTCTCATTAGATATCAGAGACGCATACCTCCACATCCCCATTCTATCTGCCCACCAGAAGTATCTGCGTTTTGCGATTCTCAAGAGTCACTACCAGTTTCAGGCCCTCCCATTCGGCCTAGCAACGGCGCCAAGGATTTTTACAAAAATCATGGCAATAATGGCAGAGCTTCTACACAAGCAGGGAATCAGGGTCTTCCCCTACTTGGACGACCTGTTGATTGTAGCCAAGTCACCAGAGGTCTTAACATCTCACCTGCAGACAACGATCTCCATTTTACAGACTCACGGGTGGCTCCTCAACTGGGAAAAATCCTCCATGATCCCCTCCCAGAGAATGTTGCATCTGGGAGCTCTACTGGACACCAGAGCCCTGCGACTGTTTCTCCCAAACGACAAGGCCAGGGATTTAATACAGCGAATCCAGACCTTTGCTCAGAGACCAAGAGTCTCGGTTCACTGGGCCATGAAAATATTGGGTCGGATGGTGTCCACATTCGACATGGTCGAGTGGGCCCAGTTCCACTCCCATCCACTCCAGGGTCTCGTCCTGGCGAAATGGGATGGTTTACCACAACACGTCAAGTCGACGTTTCTCTCCCTAACACAGGAGGTCAAGGATTCCCTCCTGTGGTGGGAACAGATGGACCACCTAAACCAGGGGAGACTATTCTGGTTCAAGGAATGGATAGTTCTAACCTCAGACGCCAGCCTACGAGGCTGGGGGGCGGTAGTAGGATCCCGGTCCTTGCAAGGCGTGTGGACCGCACCAGAATCTCGCTTGTCCATCAATGTTCTAGAGATTCGAGCAGCCTACAATGCCCTACTTCAGTCTCAGGATCTGTTACAGGGAAAACCTGTTCAGATCAGGTCAGACAACGCCACGGCAGTGGCATACATAAACCGCCAGGGAGGAACCCGAAGTGTCGCCGCTCTCCGGGAAGTCTCCAGGATTCTTACCTGGGCGGAGGAACATCTTCTAGCCCTGTCGGCAGTCTTCATCCCAGGAGTCCTGAACTGGGAGGCGGACTTCTTGAGCCGACAGGATATCCACCCGGGGGAGTGGTCCCTACACCCGGAGGTGTTTGTCAGTCTGACGCAAATCTGGGGCACGCCAGACGTAGACCTCATGGCGTCCAGACACAACTTCAAAGTCCCACGCTTCGGGACAAGGACCAGGGACCCTCAGGCCTGCTTCACGGATGCCCTGTCCGTACCGTGGAAGTTTCACCTCCCATACGTGTTCCCTCCGATAAACATGATCCCCAGGGTGATCAGAAAGTTCAGGCAAGAAGGAGGAACTCTCCTTCTCATTGCCCCAGACTGGCCACGCAGACACTGGTACGTGGACCTACAACAACTGACACACCAGCCCCCCTGGCTATTGCCTCTTCGTCAAGATCTGTTGAGTCAGGGGCCATGTCTTCATCCAGACCCTCAGCGCCTGTCTTTGACGGCGTGGCTCTTGAAATTGCCTTATTAAAGAGCAAAGGTTTTTCTGACAAGGTGGCTAAGACGATGATCCAGGCTCGCAAGCCAGCATCTTCAAAGATATATTACCGGACTTGGCATTCCTTTTTCACTTGGTGCACTTCTAAGAAATATGACCCCAAGATTTTCAAAACAGCCAGGATATTGGCCTTCCTTCAAAAAGGATTGGACTTGGGACTAAGACTGGCTTCTCTGAAAGTCCAGATCTCAGCCCTCTCAGTATGGTTTCAGAGAAAGATTGCGTTTTTACCTGACATACGCACATTCTTACAGGGAGTGGTACACATACAGCCTCCCTTTGTCCCTCCCACTACTCCGTGGGACTTATCTTTAGTACTACAAGCTCTAACCAAACCACCGTTTGAACCACTACCATCAGTGGAGCTTAAATGGCTGACAGTCAAAACTGTCTTCCTCCTGGCCATTGCCTCCGCACGCAGAGTGTCGGACCTATCTGCACTATCGTGTAAATCACCCTTCCTGGTGTTCCACAGTGATAGGGCAGTGTTACGGACTAGGTCTTCCTACCTGCCCAAGGTTGTGTCAAAATTCCACGTGAACCAGGAAATCGTGGTACCTGCATTCACATTAGATGATCTCTCACCAGATGAAAAGTTGCTGGATGTGGTCAGAGCTCTGACCATCTATATCGACCGTACTAAATCGGTCAGGAAATCAGATTCCCTCTTTGTTTTATATGGTTTTCACAAAAAGGGTTGGCCAGCGGGTAAACAAACCATTGCCCGCTGGATTCGCATGGCTATACAACAGGCATATCTTCAGTCTAACAGGCCCATTCCGGCTGCTGTCAAGGCACACTCTACTAGAGCGGTTGGTCCTTCATGGGCAGCAAGCAGGGGTGCTTCTGCCGAACAGCTGTGCAAGGCTGCAACATGGTCATCCGTCCAGACGTTTATTAAGTTCTACGCCTTTGACACGTTCGCCTCCCAGGATGCCTCCTTCGGTCATCGGGTTCTGCTGACACCTCAGGCAAATTCCCTCCCTTAGAATACGGCTTGTGACATCCCCGATGTCCCCTGTGGGACCCATGGACCCTGACAAGGAAAAGGAGAGTTATGGTAGACCTACCTTTGTTAACTCCCTTTCCTTGAAGTCCATGGGAACCACAGGGCGCCCACCCTTTTTTTTTTTAATTTGCCACTGAGGTTCACCTTTACGTGATGTTCTGATACTGTGACCCGTTCTGACCATTCCATGTTCATGCTATGTATGTATGAGTCTCTGGGCATGTGTGTTCTCTGTCCTCTTCTCTTCTCCGCTTCCTGCTCTTGGCTTGTTACCAAAAACTGGCGGCAGTAGCCTGGAGGCGGGGTTGTAGGGGAGAGGGCCCGGGCATGCTGGGTAAAATCTTAAAAGAGCTTCGCTGATTGGTGCCTCGGACCCCCTGGATCCGCCTACAACCCCGATGTCCCCTGTGGTTCCCATGGACTTCAAGGAAAGGGAGTTAACAAAGGTAGGTCTACCATAACTCTCCTTTTTTTGGCACCCCCCTCTCCTTCTTATAGTAATGCCTCTTACATATTATGCCCCACGCACCATAATGCTCCTTACACTGTATGCCACACACACACACCATACTGCCCCTTACACTTTATGCCACACATACACATAATGCCCCTTACACTTTATGCCACACATATGCATGATGCCCCTTACACTTTATGCCACACATTGTAATGCCCATTACACATTATGCCATGCACAGTTCTGCTCCTGATACCAATTTATGTCCCACATGCAAAAATGCCCCTTACAAATGATGCCCTACAGTAACACTTCCAATTGCTCGTATGCCAAAGGGTACATGGCAAAAGATGTAGCTTTCTGCATCTTTTCCTGGTGGTGCCAGCGTTTCCGCCACTTCCGAGTTACGCCTGGCGTAATTAGAAATTTGGTGGGAGCTCCTTCTGTTGTATCTTAGTGCCAGATACACATAATGCCCCTTCTAGTGCCCCTCATACACATAATGCCCCCACTATTGACACTAACACTCATTATGTCCTCTGTAATGCCGCGTACATATACACTTCTCCCACCCCATCGCTTTGTCCAGTGGACGTTTCGAATACAACCTATCACTAAATACAGTTGTAGGCACACAAGCTCTGATTCGCTGGTGGCCCAGGCCGCATTTGAAATGTAAATTTGCCGTCTCTATATAAAGGCACCCCGGCAGCGGCGGAACTACAAATGTTGTGCGCGCCCCCCCCCCCCCCCCCCCCCCCCCCTTCCTGCCAAAAATATTTGTCGCACCTGTACAGTGCATTAATTTGATTAAATATATATATATTTTTTTTACCTACATGCTCGTTGCCAGGAAGTAAGCACTTCCGGCCATATCTGGTCTACTGATTGATGCCGTCTAGAACAACAATCACGTTGTTGACCACTCTTGGTGGAACAAGACAAAACACATTTCACCTAATTTCTCAGACCGAATCGGAGGATATGTCAGCAAATCGCATTAGTGTATGACCAGCTTCAGACAACCAATCAAGGGTTTATTTTGAAAGGGCCAATAGAGAAGACTTTCTGTTCAAGACAAGGGCCCCCACAACCTTTATCCTGCCCTGACTGGCCATGGCTTATTTGGTAGATGTTGGCATGGATGGTTACTCATGAGGTATTCCATTGAATTAAATTCTTCATGCGTTTCCACTAACCTATGTTTCTTCAGAAGTAAAATGTACTGTTTATACTGAACATCCTGGAGATCCCATAGGGGAGAGGTTTAAAATTGTCTTGTTTGCTGGGGGTGATCTGAGAGAATGGAGACCGGAGGTGTCCAAAGAAAGATAAATGGCCAAGACTTGACGTTAGTCTTTGCCTTGGCCATAGATTACAGTGGAACCAAAGACTACCATGTGCAGGAATATTACTCCCAGAAGCCTTTTCAGCTCTGTATTATCACAGTATGTATAGAATCTAACCACAATGTTCTTCTCTTCACCAGATTTCACAGAGGATACAACATCATCTGAAGGATCCCACCTCCCAACAGATGACTACTCAACAACCGATGAACAAAACACAACCCACGGACTGGAGAAGGTTACAGATGGAGGGAATCTCGCCAACATCGACATAGCTAGACCCACAGATCATACACCGCATACATCTGGTCATGCTCAGGAGAAATCCACTTTTTGTGATAGAGGAAACCTTCTAGGCTCTGATAATTATACACAGGGTAGACCTACTCATATTAAGGAGGAACCGGCCTCAGGTGATGGAGGACACCTCGCACACGTCAATAGTTATACACCCACATATCATTCACGGTCTACCTCTACTAGTATTAAGGAGGAACCGGCCTCATGTGATGGAGAAGACCTCACACACCCTGATAATTATACACCCACAGGTCACACACAGGAAGAACCAACGTCTCATGGTGGAGGACACCTCACACACGGCAGTAATTATACTCCCGCATATCATTCACGGTCTACCTCTACTCGTATTAAGGAGGAGCCAGTCTCGTGTGACGGAGAAGACCTCGCCCACACCGACCGTAATACGCATATGGAAACTCGTTCAGTAAATAGACCGTTTCGTTGCTTTGACTGTGGACTATGTTTCAGCCGCCAAGGACTACTTTCTATGCACCGGAGAATTCATACCGGGGAGAGACCGTTTTCTTGCTCCGAGTGCGGGAAATCTTTCAACCGGAAATCAAATCTCACCGCACACTCCAAGACTCACGCCGGGCCGAAGTCGTTTCCTTGTCCTGAATGTGGGAAATGTTTTACCAGCGAGTCAGATCTTGCTACACATCACAGGGGCCACGCCCAAGAGAGTCCTTTCTCTTGCCCGGACTGCGGCAAGTGCTTTCAATACAAAACGTCTCTTACTAAACACCAGGCAATTCATGTGGTCAAGGACTTTACTTGCACGTTCTGTGGGAAACGTTTCAGCCATAAAGGACATCTCGAGATCCACGAGAGAATTCACACGGGAGAAAGACCTTTTTCTTGCTCCGTATGCGGGAGGCGGTTTATGCGAAAGTCCCATCTCAATTCTCATCAACGAACCCATGTGGTAGAGAGACCCTATTTGTTCTTGGAATGTGAGAAATGCTTTGACAGTGCCTCAGACCTCCACGAACACCAGAGAACTCACACGGGAGAGAAATCCTATCCGGGCGGGAAACGGATTACGCGTAAGAGTCTCCTGGCCATGCATCAGCGATGTCACACAGGTGAGAAACCACCGTCCTATCCTAAATGCCGGAAGTTCTTAGTCAGAGGGATAATTCTTTACTTAGGTTTGATCTTATGTGTTACATGAGCCATGGTTTGTATCGTGCAATTTGGTCATTTACAGATATAAATGATGAGGAAAACCAACTATAATATATATGCAAGTTCATGACGTGATGGAGATAATGACTGAGACTTGAAAGTTGTCTCGTCTTGTCCTAAACTACATCTCCCCCATATGTCTAGGGCACGGTCAGCCAGTGAAAGTCTACAAACTGCCCTGTGCAGGAATATTCCTCCCAGAAGCCTTTTCTGCCCTGTATCAACAAAGTATGTATATCATCTAACCACAATATTCTTCTCGTTACCAGATTCCACTGAGGATACAAAGTTATCTGAAGGTTCCCACACTCCTATTACTTCAACAGATTGTATGAATGAGGATCCCGATATGGGTATATATTACCAGTCAGATAAATACTCAATGTTAGATGAACAAAACGCAACCAATAGGCTGGAGAAGGTAGAAGACGATGGGAACATCGGAAACGACAACATTTATAGATCCGTAGATCCTACACCGGATCCACCTGGTCATGTGGTGGAGGAATCTGTGTCGTGCCTCGGAGGAGCACTTGTACGCACTGACGTGTTTACACCCATAGACTTCACACAATACATATGTGCTGACTGCGGAGAATGTTTTACAGATTACAACACACTTGTTCTACATAGAGAAATTCATAAAGAAAGCAAATTATGTTCTTGTCCTCTGTGTGGGGATTGTTTTATTCATAATGCAGAGCTTAACGCACACTTCAAAAGTCACATTATCAGAAACTTGTACTCTAGCAAACGTGGAAAGTGTTCCGATAGCAACGCAAAGGGGGCCACACGTCAGAAGTTTCACGCAGTCGCAAAACCTTCTTCTTCCTCTGACTGTGGCAAATATTTTACACGCAGATCACCGGAAACCAAGCACCAAGGAAATCCCACCGCAGAGAAGCCATTTTGTTGCCCGGACTGTGGGAAATGCTTCAGCCGTGTGGGACTTTTTAACATGCATACAAAAACGCACGCGTTCGTGAAACCGTTTCTTTGCTCGGAGTGCGGGAAAAGTTTCAGCCGTAAAGGACTTCTCGACATGCATAAGAGAATTCACACAGGGGAAAGACCATTTTCTTGCCCTGAGTGCGGGAAATGTTGTAACCGGAAAGCAAATCTCCTGAAACATCAGAAAATTCACGCAGCAAAGAATGTCAAAAAGTGAATGTTTTACCAATGATCGAGGTTTTGCAGTAATGTGAAAATGACCCTTCGTCTTGTTACAGCCTTGCTACTTCTTAGGGGATCGAAGGCCTCCCAAGTGCTGATGACAATGATGGAAGAGCAAATTTTGCCCGCGGCGTTGATGACCTATCGGAACATATTGTTCAGTGTCTACAGAATGTGAACGATAAAGATATTATTATATTCATAAAACAAGATGGAGTGATCACTGGTAAAGCAAATGATATATTAACCTTAACGTTCTCATTTATTTTATTTTTTTAAAAACCTTATTAGGTTTTCACCAGTACTTAAGAATACATATATCTATGCAACTAGTAAGCCTGCTTGATGCAAATGCTTCGAAAGCTAGTCTGCTACCTTGTGATTGCCTCTGTGTTTGTGCATGTGTGAGATTTTTTTTTTTTTTTTTGAGCCGTCATTTGCCGACAGGCGGTATTTCATGCCCTACCATCCACTACTGCATGGTGGGAGAATAAACTAGTGTGCCCGCGAGCACGGCTGTACACTTTACTTCGTCCATGTCGACATTCGGAACAAAAAGTATGAAACTCATGTCGAACTTTTCCCATTGTCGACCTAATGCTTGTGTCGACCTTTTAACCATTATCAACCTATTCTATGTGTCGACATTCAGTGGTCAATCCAATGCACGTCAAACTAATATTGGTCGACACAGTGACCCATACCCCAGAAAAGGAAAGTGTGTGTGGGGGGGGGGGGGGGATACAAATCTTCTATCCTAATTCTAGAATCTGACTGAGCAATTTACAGTTAAACCCACATCAAGTCCGTCCATTCTGCCTGTATCGAAATGAAATGTCTTAACATCGTCTTAGAACCGAAGAACCCGCGAGTACACAAAGGAAACGCAAGACAACAATATAATATCTTAAAATAGCGAATCGTGACAAAAGAAGTGGCTAATGTCCGATGGAAAAATTAATCCATAAAACCTGAGATCTTCCTGTAAAGGTACCAATCAGTTGATTCTAAAATTTTTAATATACGACATTGAAGTGATAGAGGGACCCTTTCCTTTTTTTTTTTTTTTTTTGTAGAATTTGAGGACCACTTTCTCTATATCAAAGTATCAAATCTTTCAATAAAATATTTTCTACTGCAGTAATATTTGGGCTTGTTTTGGGAAAAAATTCTTTGCCATGGTCCCTAAGGTCGTCAAAAAGAGCCGTAAATGTTTTTGCGGTACTCTTTACTTAGCACGGCGCCCATCGCGGGCATTGAATGCACCACAAAATCGGGTGCGACGCGATGGCCGCGATTTCCCATAGGGAACAATGTTAAAAGTCTCAATGGACCCGATTTTTCCATAGGAAGCAATGTTAAATGTGCCACAGAGCCCAAATAGGCCCCCTGAAGTGTGAAATGGCCCCCACAATTGTTAACGCCACCCCACGATCAACGTCAACCCGAAGCGTAGCGAGCCCGCGTGGGGCGTCGGTATGCGTCCTCCCACCTTTTCATACCCCCACTATCCACGTCAGCGTGGAGTTGAGAATAGAATAGTGTGGCGAGCGCAGCGAGGGGACGCGGATACCTTCACAGGTAAACGCGTCCCTTTGCGGGCTTCACAGGTATCCGCGTCCCCTCAGGGGGCTCGCCACACTATTTTATTCTCAACTCCACGCCGACGTGGATGGTGGGGGTATGAAAAGGTCGGAGGACGCGTACCGCCGCCCCTCGCGGGCTTGCTGCGCTCGCCACGCTTCGGGTTCACGTTGATCGTGGGGTGGCGTTAACAATTGTGGGGCCCATTTCACACTTCAGGTGGCCTATTTGGGCTCTGTGGCCCATTTAACATTGTTTCCTATGGAAAAATCGGGTCCATTGAGGCATTGAACAGTAAAATCGCGTCCATTGAGACTTTTAACATTGTTCCCTATGGGAAATCACGTCGGTCGCGTCGCACCCGATTTTTTTAGCGCATGCGATGGCCGCGATTTTTTTTACCCCCGATGACCACGATCAGAATCGTGGGCGCCGTGCTAAGTAAAGAGTACCGTTTTTGCTTCTAGTCTGTGACATCCAGAGACGCTTTTCTGTGTGCAAACGTCAAATGAAAATCGAATGTAAAGTCTCTTGTTAAATTTAGTAATTTGTACCAGTGACTTTTTCCCATAATCACAATCCTAAAAGTTGTGAATAAGTCACAGATGAATTTTTTACATTGTCAGCTACAGGATAGGGAGATAAATGCTTTGTATATTATTTTTATATGAACTTCATTTAGACGTTTGTAATATTCTTCGGTACTTGTTTCCTAGCACGGCGCCCAGATTCCCTACGTACGGCACTGTAGGGAAATCGCATCGCAAGGGCCATTATAGTGGCATGCAATGCGTTTTTTTTATTTTTTTTTTAATAAATTTATTCACTGCTCTTATGTCCCCAGGCCATCTCATCGCATGGCATCGCACCTCCCGCAAAATCGCATGTGATTTTTTTGATACCATGCAGATTTTCTGGGGTGCGATGCCATGCCATTAGCATGGCATGCAATTAGGTTTGAATTAACCCCCCCACTATCCACGCCAGCCCGAAGCGTGGCGAGCGCAGCGGTACGCGTCCTCCGACCTTTTCATTCCGCCACTATCCACGTCGGAGTTGATTTTATATAGTGTGGCATGCCGATTCCTTTGCATGGGCCTGGGGACATAAGAGCAGTGAATAAATTAACAAAAAAAATCGCATCGCATGCCACTAAAATGGCCCATGTGACACAATTTTTTTTTTTTTTTTAACGCAGAATAGCCCTCTAAGCAATTGGCGCAGTAGCCACCGTTCTAGGAAACCAGTACCTATTCTTCTATTAATGTCCTGTTTAAATGATTGTGTTGTGATGTGGAAGTTACCTCCCGGTTCCATGTTGTAACAATAGAGGATGACATCTTATTTTGAGCTGTGTTTTATTAATTCCAAATAAAGATATTTAACTTTATAAGCTATCTGTTTCAACTGGATTATTAAAGACGTCATTATATCAGGTTTTCTTACATCAGATTTAGGAAGTGGTAAAAATAATACTGAGTAAGACCATAGAATAGACCTTGCCACCTGGGTCGAACACATCCTCAGTGGATCCTAATGCCTTTTGGATTTCCGTTATCGATTGTTAAATACTTCACTGTGAATGCACTATGTTGTTGATTTTGGTGCTCCAGACAGTTAAAGGGAAATTGTTAATTGGCCTTTTTTTAATTATTCTTTTTAACCCTTTGAGTGCCAAGTGACTCAGAATAGGTGTGAAAATTTGCAAGCAAGCATTATTATTATTATCATAATGATCTTTAATGTTACCTTTTATAGGAAATATATATATTATTTATTTTTTTTACACTTTTTTTCATTTGAATTTATATAACAAATGTGAGCCACACTGCAATTTTTTTTAGAATATATTTTGAACATCCCTCACAGAGGGTTGGCACTCAAAAGGTTTAAAGGGGGAAACCATTTACAAGGCAAAACCATGCCTTGTAAATGGTTTCCGCTTTTGTAAATTTCTTCGAGTTTGTCCAGTATCCTTCACGTCTGCCGATCTCTGACTTCATTACAACTGGCCCAGTACTGGGCTTAACTGGGGGGGGGGGTTTGCTGCTGGGCGAAGCTCCTGGTCATCTCATTATTACACATCCCATAATGCTGTGTAACCTATGAGCAGAGGAAGGAGTGTGCCAGAGATGCCGGCGGCCATTTTCTTGTAATCCGCATAGTAGTTTTCTGATAGAGTAGACAGATGTGGATATACAGTTAGTGTCGTTTACTACGGTCTTCTGATCTGAGGGCAGGATAATGATATCACAAGAGTACAAGTATTGTTATTTTTAGTCTACTGTAAGAAGATTGTGGAAGAAAGCTTCAACAAAATGGCCACCGCTTATGTGCGCAGACAGAGGAACCGGGGACTGAACAGCCTCTATAGTCATACCAACAACCCTCCATCTAGTGTAGTCTCCGCGTGTGGGTAGACCGCAACAGTGAGAGTGGATAATGGTGCAGGCGATGCGGCTAAACAGAAAGCGGGAGGGTTGTCGTTATGGCAACTCATGGCAGGGCCACTACAGGCTGATCAGTAGGAGTGGGCGGGGCCTGTAACAGCTGGCGCAGCGTCTAGAGCAGAAAACAAGCAGATGGGCGCAGCTCTCTTCAGTATAACATAAGGGGAAGCTGCTGGTGAGTGTGAGATGAGGGTGCTATAGCAGTATTGTGGTACAATACTATGGGGGAGATGTATGATGAAGTGAGCCAATCAGCTTTGATGTAACATTTATAAAGAGCATTTTCTAAAATTATAGGTAGCAGCTGATTGGTTAGCATTGGCAACTTCCCCACTCTCTTCACTGTTTCATACAGCTCCCCCATTATATTGTGTTGCTGCACTATCACCTTATTGGGGTGAAGCAGGAAGCGATAATGTCAAGATGGAACCACCCCTGTCCCGGCGATCTCAGTCTCGTAGCGCATCAGACTAGTGCCAGCTCCAAATACAAGATCTCCCATTCTCGGCCCTCTTCCTTCTCCATTCCTGCTTCATGCCTCTTCCCATGCAGTTAGACTACTCTGTTCTCAGTCCTCTTCTGTCCCGACGTGAACATCACACCTAGGGGGTTATTCAGATCTGATCTCTGTTGCGTACATTTGCAATCCTATTGATAAATCGAACTGCACATGTGTACGGATAGTGCATATTCTCAAGCTTAAAGAGTCTAATTGCAACCCCCCCCCCCCCCCTCACAATTTCATTGACAATAAGCAGGCGTTTGTAGGTGCTAACCGTCTATTTTCTGGGAGTGCCTGGAAAAACAGGTGTGGCCAGGGAGAGCATGTGACATTGACTCCGGCCTCGATTGGCCTACTTCTATTGCGGTAGGGTCAGAGTTCCGCACAATTGCACACACACTATGTAAAGTCGTCCACTTGGCAATATTGTGTACGAATGCACGATTTCGACGTGTCGTGCGATCGATTGTGTGCACATCGCGAGGAGTATCGGGTCATTGTTTTTGTGATGCATATGACCGATCATGAGACAATTGATGGTATGCGGCAGCTGTAACGTACGATGCATTGTAAGCAGCACATAAGATCCACATCACAATGTGGGGGCCCAAGTATCCTAATTGTACCGAAACACCTCACGATGTACACAAAAACACACACAATACATCTTACGAGCCGTAGAATCCTGTGTTCAGCCCTGAAATCATTCTGATGTACAGGCAGCTTTAGAACCGTAACAGCAGCACAGAGTATTCCAGCTTATCCAATGGCAATGTTTATTCAAGGATGACACGGATGCAGCTCGGCAACAGGACAGAAGACTGTGTTACTATTTTATTGGAACAAAGAAATGTCATTGTATGTTAAATATAACACTTGCATAGTGCTGTCAATCACGCCATTTATTTATTCACAGTTACTTATACAACGCAGCACATTCCGTTGCGCTTCACAAGTGGAAACAGTGACACAACAAACTGAGTAGTTACAGTCATAGAGGTAGGAGGGCCCTGCTCGCAGGCTTACAATCTACAGTTATTATAGTAATTAATACACAAGGAAAGGTGTTAGATTTTGCATAAAGTCCACCAGAATACAAAGGTCTTGGGCTGTATAATACAGTGACCCAGCGATTTTGGTCAGGAGGATGAAAAGTGTGATGTGATTGGATAGGAGAGGTTTATAAAGGTTATGTGGGTGGTTCTGGAATCTGATAGGCGTGGCTGAAGAGGTGTGTTTCAGGGAACGCTTATAGGTTTGGGGACTGGAGGAGAGTCTTATTGTGCTTGGGAGGGGATTCCGCAGAGTGGGTGCAGCCTGAAGAAAGTCCTGCAATTGGGAATGGGAGCGAGTAATGAGTGTGGGTGAGAGACGCAGATCTTGGGAGGAGCAAAGAGGTCGGGTGGGGAGATATTATGAGGTAAGAGTGGAGATGTATGTTGGTGTAGTTTGGTTTATGGGCTTCTGTTTAAGTAAAAGTTATTTGAATTGAATAAATTAGAATACAGGTAACCAATGAAGTGACTGACAGCGAATCATCACACGATGAACGTCTGGCTAGGAAGATCAGCCTCACAGGAACACAATCTGAACATATTTGAGGTCACTCAAAAGAGGAACCATTTAACATAACTAGAGCAGGCGCAGCAGGGAGGGACCCCTGTGGCCCCTGACGTCCTCGAAGAAAGAGATTTAACAGGTAAGACATAAATTTTATTTTGTTCAGGGGCACAGGACGTGCTAAAGCAGCCACCTAATGGTGGGGACGCGCCTGTGATGCAGCAATATACTTCTGACAGGCAGTGATAGTGTTAAAACAGTACACAATATACAGCAAGTACACAAGTCAGCTAAAAACCTGTCACTCTGCTCCTTAACCTGCTTTGGCTTGCTGTAGTACATAACGCTGGGTACTTGTTTCCTTGCACGGCCACCACGATTTCTATCGTGGTGGTCGTGTCGGAAAAAATCGTGTCGGTCGCATCGGGTGCATACCAAAACGCACACGACGCGACGTACCCGATTTCTCCATAGGCTTCAATGTTAAATTATTTTAACATTGAAGCCTATGGAGAAATCAGGTCCATCGTGTCCATAGGTTTCAATGTTAAATTTTTTTAACATTGAAACTGAGTCCATTTAACATAGTAAAAAATGGTAAAAATGCCAATATGAACCATTTCTCATTGGGTATGGCCCCGTCATGCGTGTAAAAAATAATGGCCCCCCATTGTGGCCGCCACCCCCACGATTGACGCGAACCCGAAGCGTGGCGAGCCCGCGAGGGTCGGCGGTGCGCGTCCTCCGACCTTTTCATTCCCCTACTATCCACGTCGGCGTGGAGTCGAGAATAGATTAGTGTGGCGAGCGCAGCGAGCCACCAAGCCCGAAGCGTGGCGAGCGGACGCTGATACCTTCACAGATCCCTGCGTCCCCTCGCGGGCTTCACAGGTATCAGCGTCCGCTCGCTGCGCTCGCCACACTAATCTATTCTCAACTCCACGCCGACGTGGATAGTAGGGGAATGAAAAGGTCGGAGGACGCGCACCGCTGCCTTTGCCACGCTTCGGGTTCGCGTTAATCGTGGGGGTGGCGGCCACAATGGGGGGCCATTATTTTTTACACGCATGACGGGGCCATAGCCAATGAGAAATGGCCCTTATTGGGCCTTTTCCCATGTTTTACTATGTTAAATGGACTCAGTTTCAATGTTAAAATAATTTAACATTGAAGCCTATGGACAAATCGGGGGCATCGCGTCGGGCGCGCATAGGCTTCAATGTTAAAATATTTTAACATTGAAGCCTATGGGGAAATCGTGGGCATCGCGTCGTGTGCCTTCTTAAGGCACGCGACCGACGCGATGTACCCGAGTACTGTTTTTTTCAAAGGAAATCGCGGGCATCGTGTGCCTTAAAGTTAAGGCACACGATGCCCGCGATTGTGGCCGTGATAAGAAACAAGTATCAAACGCTGTACCCTGTGTCCTTGTAGGAAACAGGGTACAGGGGGGACTTGCCCAAGTGTCCTGGCAGTGAAGGAGTAAAACCCTGGATGGCTTAGTGCTCTGTGTCCCTCCTCACGTGCAGCAGACATACAGGAAAGGAGCAGTGGCGGGAACACCTGTCCGGGCATACTGTCCCCAGGGGTGGGGCTGTGTGAGGGGAGTCCACTCCCCCTGCTAACAAATGGCCTCATGCGCTCCAGCAGGAGCGGGTGATGTACCAGCCGTCCGCTTGCTAGCGCAGTCCGGCAGTGCCCCACGCCGGGCTGTACAGCCACTTAATGTGCGTGCGGGGTCGCGATTGGGGTCTTCCAAGTGCCCGGGGCCAGCTGCGGTCATGCACCTGTAGGTGGTGTGCCGCTGCCGGGCCCAGGTGATGTCACTGACACAGTTGGTGTAAAAATAGAATGAACAAATAAAGATTTAAAAAGAAGTAAGGCGGCATTGTGCAGCCCCTCTCTGAGCACCGAAAAAACTGTGCTTCCTGGCCTGGAAGCGGGGTAGAAAAGGGGAGGAGCCAGGGCTGTCTGGGAGGCAGCAAGACGTGTCCCAAAGAATAAATACAATGTGACATTATCGAAGACATACATACCTACAAAAACCTACAAAACACTGTAATATATATTGAGTTACTGACGGCCAGCACAGTATTCATAAATGGAAGGGCTCAAACCACAAATAAAGTAACTGTATCATTAATACAATAAGTTT